>NW_008588095.1:0-99005 GCF_000691845.1 Merops nubicus
CTCTGCGGCGGGGAGCGCGGCATCCTCTCGGCGCAGAGCCGAGCAGCACACCACCAGCATCACCACCGCCCACGGCTGCCCAGCGTGGAGGAAAAAGTGCCTGTGATCAGACCCAGGAGGAGATCGAGCTGCGTGTCCTTAGGGGAAACTTCGGCCAGCTACTATGGCAGCTGCAAAATGTTTAGGAGACCCTCGTTGCCTTGCATTTCCAGAGAGCAGGTAGGTTTCTCCGAAACTGAAGGGAGAAACTCCGTGAGGAGTGAGCGGCGCTCGCTTTCCCTCACGGCGGTGTGTGTCTGCGCTGGAGCTGTGCTAACTGTCAGGCTCCTGCTAGAGCACTGCAGGAAAACGTTAGTCCCTTAGCGAGTTTCTCAGCTCGGTTCTGCAGACTCGATAGAATCCCTTATGTCTATATAGGCGATAAATCGTAACGATGTGTTTGCTGTAGGACAGAAGGCTCGCTCGCTTTTCACAGGACCTTAAGTATTTAAAAGTAGTTCTTACCGTTTAAAACAAAACCCCAAACTAGACATCTTCGGCTGTCGGCTCCCTTGTTATTTTGATTGTTTCTTTTCCAAAGCCTAACGACTTCTCTGTTTCTGGCGGAGTTTATGAGAGAAAAAACTACAGCTTTTTAGCTGCTCGGGACTTCTGCTTTTTACTGCTTTCTGTCGACAAAATAATTGCCAAGTGCTAGAGAAATACCAGGTTTGGAGGGTTATTATTTGTCAACGTTGTTTGAGTGGCAGCTGTCCCTCTTCCTTGCAGATTACTGCCCCTGGTTTCTCTCTCCTCGCCCTCTCTTCCTCACCCCACGTAAGTTAACATTAGGTTTGGGTTGATGGGATTTAAGAAGCTTCTTTTTACTGAAGAGAGAGCTGTTCAGCAGAGTCTGGAGGGATGCCCGAAACGCTCAGTTTTCTTGAATGGAACTCTGTTGGTTTCTGCCTTCCTGAAAACTTCTCAGTGAGTCTTGTTTCTTGTAGCGCGAACCCCCCTGTGTGTGGAGTTTGTTTGTGTTTGGAACTTGCACGTGAGCTGCTGGAGCATCGAGTTGTGGTGCCGGTGGAACTGCCCCGAGGCTGCTGCGAGTGGGTTATCGGCCCCTTAGAGGGGGGCAGTAAGGGGAGTGTGTTTAATAAACGTACAAGTGAGCAGTTGCTGGGAAGTGCTCGTTGCTGCAGATCCCCCTTCTGCTGCTGCTGTGGCTGAACCTCACGGACACTAAATGAAATGTTTTAACTTTGCTCTGACCTGTGTCCCACGATGCGCTTCTTGTGCTGACTGTGGAACCGGGCCGAGGCAACGGGAGGTGGGTCTGAAACGGTGGAGTCGTTTCTGAGCACTTCTTTCCTTGCGTTCCCACAATAAATACAGCACTATCTGGTTTTGCTTAAAAGGTTAAAACGCAAGTGTGTGTGACAGGCGTCAGAAATAGCTCATTCACTAAGTTTCAAACCATCTGATGCATACTGTGGAAGAAACGTTAGTGTGTTGTACTAGCAGCTGTGTAGGGAATATTGTGTAACAATTTACTTTCTCTGTTCCCTTCTGGGTAGTAAATGCTCTCTTTCTGCCACGTTTGTCTGCAGTACAAAAACCTCAGAAAATGTGGTTTCATTAACCTTTCTAGATGATAGAAGATATTTGTTCTTATGCAAGTTGCTAAATGCTTCCTTTGATACTCGACTCACTTCCTAAAGGCACGCGCATATTTCAAGCTAAGGCATTTATTATTCTTTAAGTAACATCATAAATGTCAAACATAACTAAATACGTAGAATTTATTGACAGTACTTAAACCCTACATGTTCATAATATAATGTAACTGTTTGGTAGACTTTCAGAATTTGATCTTTCTTATCACTAGAAGTGAACAGAGACAAAGAGATCTGAAGTTCTTTGTTTTGCTAATAGTCTATTATGCTTTACAATAAATATCTGTGCACAGTTTAAATCCAATTCATAGATATATGTTCTGTGCAGTATTTTATAAGAAGAACACACACTAAATCCTCTGATCTCCTCTTGGACTTTGGAGAGAGATCTGACAGAGCTGATGAAACCTCAATTGTTTTGGGGAGGAGGAGTGAGCCTATAGTGTGTGACTTTATCAGAATAAACACTACAAGGTTTTTATATTGCTTCCTCGAATCAGGGAATGAATGCACTTCAGGCTTTTCAGAGAGCATTTATTATGTGAATTTTCTTTAAGGACTGATTGCCTGTTTTGCAGATCTTTTAAAAAATCATACAATGACTCTTTTCCAATATTAATATTTTAAGAGTGTGTTTACTGAGCACTGCTGGGAAGATCAGCTGAGTACAAGCAACGTGCTACAGGCCCACCAAGAGGGGGGAACTTTGGTGAATCAGAGCTCGGTTACTATCGTGATTCTATTTGATGTACTTCGTATGATTGTTACAAACCTGTTGTGTGTAGAGGTTTGTATGAACCTCTGCAAACAGGGACACGTGAGAAGAGAAAAGGCAGATGTGTCAAATCTTAGAATACCAGGTTGGGAGGGACCTCAAGGATCATTTGATCCAACCTTTCTTGGCAAAAGCGTGGTCTGGACAAGATGTCCCAGCACCCTGTCCAGCTGAATCTTAAAAGTGCCCAGTGTCAGGGAATCCAGCACTTCCCTGGGCAGATCATTCCAATGCCCAGTTGTTCTCATTGTGAAAAATTTTCTTTTTGTGTGGAATTTAGTTACTTTTAGAGGAAAATAAGGAACGCTAGTAGGGACCTTAAGGTTTCAGTTACGTGTTGCTTGACTCCCTGTCTAGTTAAATACATGAGAAAATAATTGTCTTGAGTTGACTGGTTTTTTTTTCATTAGTAAACTCAAGCCAACAATTCTAAGGGGTCTGCATGTGTGGAGAGTGGACATAGAGAATATTTAGATTATTGCTTTCTATACTTGAACAGGTATGGCAATTATAATGCTGGAAGGTTGATAAAATTGGATTGCCTTTATTCTTACCTTTTATATGACTCTCCATGTTTTAGCCACCAAAGTTTACAAATTGATGTTTATTTGTGGCTTTCTGCAGTACTTGCAGCTGGCTAATTTGAGGTGGGAAGTAAGAGTTTTGAATAGTTTATATCTTTACATTTTTATGCGAATATACTTAAATGCCTTTATCAAAAATATAAATGCACATAGAAGGAAGTGATATGACTGAAATAAGTCAAAAATTATGCAAATACAATGTCTTTTCTGAACTCTGCTATATTAACACTTCTGCTCACAGAAATTCATATGTCTTTAGCAGGCTTTTAGTGTTCTTACTTCAATATTCATCTTGGACCTAGGGAGGAATTGCTTATTAGGAGTATGACTGCAGTATTGATTGGTATTACAAATTTTGTGTAGGTGTTGTTTTGATTGCATATATTAATCGGATGCTAATCTGGCAGCTGTTCCTACTGCTGCTGGTATCAAATGATTTATCTTTGACTGTTGCATCTTTAGCACTTCTTAAGTTTGGGGTTTTTTTTTTGCATGAAAGCCAAATCAAAATCAGCAATCTAAAAGGTGCTTGTTGGTATTGCAAATTTTGAAAACACTCTGTCTTGAAAAATATTGTAGTAAAACTTTTTTTTTTCTTTAGCATGATGGTGAACGTGTATGTGAGAGCAAATAGCTGCACAGAAACTCATACGTGGGAACTTCTCAGAATTCAGAAAGTATCTGTGATTTCTAAAATTCACATTTTTCCTTAAGTAAAGAATAGGCCTTGCTAATTAAATACATAGGGTGTGTGTCCAAAATAGTCTGCAGAAAGAGCTGATACTTTTCCTTGTTATCTGACTAGGTTCAAGCACGTAGGGAGGCTGGGAAGTTGTGGCTAAAGGCTGCTTTCATGTTGTGCCCTGCTAATTACAGGAAGAACTGTCCTGTGGTTAGCCTCTTGGATTGACCCCCAGCTCTCCCCAGGTTCTGCTCCAAGCTCTCTCGCACCTTTGATGCATTACCACAGGAAGATCAGGACTTGATTTCAAAAGCAAAATATTTATGTAAATTGAAATTAATGCAGTTCCTTATTTGCTTACAGTTTATGTCCTTGTCTTTACCTATTCGTGAAACAAATTATACTTTGTCCTTAAGTACCTGAGGTGTAAACTTTCTAGTGCACAAGTTGTGTGTTAATATGTATTTTACAGTGTCTTAAAATTGTTAAATTTGGATATTGTTTGCAGCCCTGAACCATGTGAGCCTTTACCTGTTGATTGCAGACAATAGCTAGAAGATTTAAATTGTATGTTATGTGTTTGGCAAACTAGCTCTTCAAAATGTTAAGTTTTCCCCTAATGATTACAATGACCATTACCACAAGTGTACCTGCTGTTAACAGAATCCTCATATCTCTTGAGATTTCAGTGTTTGTCTTGTAGAAAAAATCAAGGTAGAAATGTGGTTGTGTTGAGCTGTGAATGTAACCAGTTTCAGTGGGATGTGACTGGGCGTGGGGAGTATACAGAGAGAAGGATTACAGGGTGAAAGCAATGGTCTTGGAAAACTGTGCAACCATATTTCAGATGAGTAGGATTGTATTATTTCTGTCTGGTTCTCTCTGACCTTGACAAAATGTCTTGCGCTAGATGAAATGTGAAATGAGAAGCCTCTTGGTAAGAGTTGCATCCTCTTTCTTTTTTCTTCCCCCCTGCTCCTTCCTTTCTTTTTTTTTTTTTTTAATCTGGAAATGATATTCTTGCAGTGTTATACTGCAAAAGAAGAACGATTTGAGGATGGTCAGCCTGTGGAAAACTGTGGAGTGGTCAGAGTTTAAGTTAGTATCTTCTGCAAAGTGGCCACCAGGACAATACAGTGGGTCACAGAGAATGACAAAGAATGCTTTTAGGGAGACTGAACGGAGTAAGAGCTCAGTTAGCAGATGTTACCTTAAGCTCATTTTTAGATATCCAAGACTTGGTGACAGTTTGTATTCTGGACAGCAAAAATACAGTAAAAGCAGGGAACTTGTCTGTAAGTCATCAGCGTAGTGAAGGGGGGTGACTGTCTCTGCAGGTGGGGTTTTCCAGAAAGAAAATGTCTGAGGAGAAAGGAAGGAGATCAGAGACAGCTGCTGTAGAAATGCTGGAGAAATCTGAAGCAAGGGGAGGCTGGTGTATGGGAGAAGTGACCAGAGCACCAGCAGGAGAGGTGGAAGAAGCTGGGAAAGAGGGCTCTAAGAACTGTGAGATTGACTGGGTCAAAGAACGCTAATAGGACACATTGGGTAAAGTATGAATTTTCAACTTTGTCTAGGAAGACATTTTAAACTTGTGAAATAAAATTGTAGAGATGAAGAACAAATGGATCCCAGGATAGTCTCTGGAGTGGCAGAGAGGGCAACCTCCACGCTTGGTTCATGAACAGTGTATTCTGTGGGGTTAGATGTGAAAGGGAAGAGAATTACAAGGAGTTGGGTAAATTTTCCTGAGGAAAAGACTCCTTTGGACACTGTGTGTGTGTGTGTGTGCATGTAAATGTCTGACAGTGCCATCCTAACAGTTGAGCTTGACCAACAGAACTGGTTGAACACTATGGCCTTAGATGTTTAAAAAGCATCAAATTCCAGCAATTTTTTTTTTTTTTTTATGAAAAAAGGTGGGTGGAAAGTGAAAAGAGTCTCTGGAATATGTCCCAACGCAGAGCAAGTTTGCAGTATGAGCTGAACTCTGGATCCCCCTGAGAGTGTCTCTCATGTTATGAGTGAATACTAGAACTGAGGGGCAGGAGTTCTGTTAAGCCTGGGCCTTACTTGACATTTGATAGGTAAACTGCATTTTTTTCCTCTCAGTTTTGTTTTCTGATACCTAAAAAATAAAGCTTCATGCAGCCTTATCATCATTCAAGAAAATTACTGAATGAAGCCCATTGTTAACTATCAAGTCTGATGTTCAGAAAATAGTAACTGAAGATAGAAAAGAGTAAATCATGTGCTTTTCAGTAAAGGTAATGATTACAGGTGGGGAAACATGGAGATATAGTCCCTTCTATCACTGATGAAAACTTGGAGATGAGAAGCTTTTGCTCACCAAATGAGAAGGCAAGGCAGACCCTGAGAGGCTACAGCCAGAGAACATTTTGTTGGAATATCACAGACTTGTCCCCAATAAAACTTTGTGGAGAGAGAGGTATGAAAGAATGGTTTAAGATGAGAGTAAAGGGGAGTGAAAGGAATTGTTGAATTTCGACATGACTTTTTCAGTGGTTGAAAACAATGTGTAGCAAGGTGGAACAACACAACAGAACAGATTTTAATGGGAAAAAAATGGGAATTTTCTGCGACTTAATAGCAGGAGTGGTAATGTAAGGTAATAGTGAGGGCTTTGATTGGTCAAGGCAGACTGTGTAATATATGACAATGTTAGTGAAGCATAAAACACATAACTTTAAGAGTTCAGTGGAAGTAAAAGAGTACGAGAGCCCTCCAAACAGACAGGAACCAGGGGTACTAATAAATTAGAATTCACAGAGTAACAAGTCAACTGACAGATGATAGTATTTGGGAAAAGGAAGTGTGACAGAAGCAGATTGGAGATATCTGTCCTTAAGTGCAGACCAGTTAAGTGAATGGCCTTACTGGGGAGTGTAACAAAGTGAAGTGTTCTAGGAACTAGAGATGGCACAACAATGAATGACTGCTGAAATAAAATTATTGTTCCTAGAGGAGTTTTATATTTGAAAATGCATCATATAGCTTTGGGAAAGGATGTAGTTCATATAAATACAGGCAGCTGGTCACCAGGAGTAAGTCTTAATGTGCTGGGCCATCCCTACTTTTTCATAGCTTTCTTGAAGTAAAATACGGTGGTGTTAGAGTGTCTCTTTTAACATCCAGTTTTGGTAGTGTTACATTTTCTTTTTGGTTGTATTAAACACTTTTTAACAAGACAGGAGGTAAACTAATGGCCATAAAAGGCATTCTTATACTAGGCTCACTGTTTACATCTTTAGCATGATTTTTGTTCCAACGTGACCTAAAATTGAAGGCTTATATTTATATTTAGGGTCTTCTTATTTTTCTTCGAGTCATTTTAATATTACAGATTCAATCATAATATTTCCTGGATCTTTAATTTATTTTTTTTTTTCCTCCGAAGCACTGTTGTGTAATACCAGTTTACCATTTCAGGAATATGATTTTATTCCTTCTGTCCAGCAGGTTCTCTTAAAAGAATTCTAAGTTTCTAAGTGCTCCAAGTTGCCAATATAGGATAAGAAGTAAAGGGTTTTTTAAGAATGGTTATCAGTGAGTTTTTACAGTAACTTTGGCTCTCCAGAACTGTTCCTAACCTTTTCCTGCCTCTTAGCTGGGCTTGTCACTTTGGAAGTGAACTGACCTTTCCTGAGCTTTCTCTGAGGCAGGGATTGATCCCTGTATTTGTAGGACATCATGAGCAGTTAATAAAATTCAGTGTCATGCGTATAGTTTAATGGTGCTGACTTCAAAAAGAAAGGAATGTTTTTGGGGGAAGTCTTAAGTGATGATTGTCTTGGTTGGTATCCACACTAGCCATCTTTTCATTTGCCACCTAGAGAATGTGATGTGTAAAGGTGTTCACAGGCTCTTCGATACCTGCTCTTGCAATTCCATGGCATCCTACAGATTCTCACTCTTAGAATTATCCTTGTTACAGAATAGGGTATTAAATTTCAGTTAATTTGAACTGCATTTTTGTAGATACAAGCAGTTACGGCCTTAGTAGGGGAGGGAAATTTGTGTTGAAATCTGAAGGTGTGGTTAGCAGACTGAAGAAGTTTAGATCCTGCTGTGCCTGTGAAATGCCATCTGCTCTGGCACTGCCCTGAAGGAACTGGCTCAGACTGGAAGAAGTAAAGGCACACTGGCACAGTTTTCTTCTTGACTCTTGGATCTGTGAGAAGCAGCCTTTATATTGCATGAGGAAGGATGAATATTGATGGGGTTAGACAGTTTCCAGTGAGATTGCCCGTACGAAAGTGCACTGGAACACAAATGTACCTGCTGAGTGTTGCTGATTATAGACCAGGAAAGAAATGGTATGATGACAGGAGCTTGGCTCCTCCTCACATGTTAGTATAGGATTGAGCAGTATATTTCATATCTTAACCACAAAATGGAAACACACTTATGTTATCCACCCTGTATGTGTCCTCCTGTCCTTGTTTCAAGGAACTGCGTTTTGGGGGCAGCGTAGTATCCATCTGGAGATCACTGAAGTAAGCTTACAAAGCAAATTGCAAATGGAACTTGAATGAGAGAATGTCAACTGATTATGCACACAGATGTTTAAGTAAGCATCTTCTAGTCTTTTTTTTTTTTTTTTTTAATAGTAAAAAGGTGAGGACTGTTACTTAGGAACTTTCCAATGATTAGAGAAATGTAGTATGTCCATCTGATTGCCATAACAGCTTCGTGCTCTTATGGCAAAGTGCAGTTGAGAGTATTTTGATTACAAGGATCTGTTAACTTATTTTTATGTAGCTGTAGAAAAGTATTCATTAGAATCTCTATCAGAGTTTCTTGCTACTTTCTATTCACCATAGCAGGATACTTCCACGGTAATACTGAAAATCTAATTTTTCCTACTATTTATAGTTTCTAGTTGAACAAATTTGGTTAAGACAGAGGCATTTGGAAGAGCTTTTGTGTTAATGACCAGTCTTTTTTTCTCATTGCTTTTAAATAGTTTATTTTTCATAAGTGGCAGCCTGTTCATTAGATGCCAAAGAATCCTTAAAGAAGCTTGAAAATAATAGGTTTGCAAGTAATTTGCTATGACATCAAGATAAAAATAAGAAAATGGGAGTAGTTGAGCAGAGGGAAATTGTGGCTATTGCTTTTAAGCGTGGCCTGTGTTTTCAAACCCTCTGAGACAATGGCTGTCATCCTGGAGACATCTGCCCAATGTTCTGAAGAAGGAAATAGTATTTCAGTCTATATGTGAAGGGTAACAATTTTTTAATGAAGAGTAAAAAACAAAGTTAATTTAAAGACCATAAGCTTCAAACAGTCTTGTTAAAACTGAATAAAACTGTGCTTAGGTATGAAATTTGCATAACTCATTAGTAAGACTCTAAATCTTACTAATGATCTTTAAAATTTCAGGACAAATTAATTTAGGAACTGACCTTATATCAGTAAATAAGAAATTGGTATCTCATTCAGGAAAGTATCTTACAACTCTAGAAAAGATTAAAGATCCAAACTGTTTAATATATTCAAAAGAGATGCTGAACTGCAAAAGTCAATACAGCTTTAATAATGGACCTGTAAAGATATGTATTTTTATGTCATTTTTCTTGTAAGAAACTAGTTGCTGTTAAAATCTCATTGCTAAAGATTTAGAAGTCTTCTATACTTGCCTTAACACTTATTCTAGTAGGCAGCTCCCCGGAGTCAGCAGGGCACTTAAGCTTTCAAGTGGAAAAGAACATGTGTTTTACAGTGTTTAAGGGTTGAGATTATGGTCCTTACTTGTTTAAAAATTCACAGGGTTTAATGTAATTTGTAACTTGGGCTCTCTAGTAGCAAGTGTTAACCATCTCAAATGAATGCATTCTTAAAGCCATGTTCCTTTCACTTCTCTGGTGATGGACAGGATTGGTGTGGTTTTAGAAGGCACATCTTTATTTCTTTGGGCTTGAAAGTATGAGAAAAATAATATCCCAGTATATTTAAGTTCAGTAGTAAATTGCTTACTTGCTTGTCTTTTTTTTAAATGTCATTTTTCTTTGTTTCCCTGTCCTTATCAGTTCTTTATTTTACAATAATTTTTAACACCTCTTCCTACCAGTGTGTTCCTCCTCTTTCCACATGTTACAAGATGAGTACCATAATTTGGTCCAAAATTACAGATATCTTTCAGCAAAGACATAAAAAATTTCTGACTGAAAACATTTTACTTCTTTAGAAACGTAGTAATCAAAGCATTGTTTTAAAAAAGTGTAGAATATTTAGTAACATAACTTATAGAAGAATTAAGTGTTTCTTTGTATTTCAGCATTGTTGCTCTAGACTGTCTTACATCAGCACAATGTAAATGGCAGTTATTGAAAAATGATGTGTAAGGAGACTGAAAAATGTGTACATTTAGTTTTTACATACCCATGCAGACCTTACTCTTTACCTTGGTACTGTACAATATCGTAAAGTTCCTTGTTTTCTCATTTTGTTAGTTCTGCAGGTCAGATGCAAGGTGCTTACTCACCTGCTTCATCCTCCCTAAGCATAACTGCAAATGAATTTGTAAGATCTGAGCTCTTAATGTGTCAGCTTTTGTAGTTAGGAACTTATTCTTTGCCCCCAGAGAGAACTGGTGGTTTCAAAGCTGAAAACAATCTTCTGTTTGTTTATTTCCTGGATAGAGGGGACAAAGGTTTTCTAGGTTGATTTTTTTTTTTTTTTTTTGCTGGTGTGGTGTGGGTTGTTTTGTTTGTTTGGTTTTTTTTTGTTGTGTGTGTTTTTTGGTTTTTTTTGAGAAGCCTAAGCCTTCAGCTGTCTTGTTTGTGTTTTGCCCAATTCTTTCCCATTGTAAGCCAGTGAGGAGGGAGAACTTGGAGTAGTGTTGGCTCAGGTGCTGCAGTTTTAGCAAGAGAGCTGGCAGGCTAATGATAATGGGGTATGGCCTGTGCCTTGGAAAAGGACTACTGAACATCTGACTCCCTTCACAATTCTCTAATTCTTTCCCCCATTCAAACTGGAGGGAAAGAATCAGAGAATTTGTGTTTGTCAATGTACTTTCCTGCAATGTTTGCAACCTGTAAAAAAGCTTTGCCTGATCTTTATAATACTGATGTTCAGGTACAAATTTAATTGAGATATTTCATTCTAATTACAGCTTGGGTTGTAACATGGTCAGCAGGAACAAAGGAGTATTTTCTGTCCTGATGTCTAGAGCTTTATTTGCCTCCAAGGTAAACAAATTTAAGTGGACTTTTACAGAACCTTTTTTTTAAGGAAATTTTGAACTTTATTTCCAATCTCTGAGTAATACTTTGGCTCAGCATGTCTGTTAGATTCCCAGCTGTGTCCCAGCTCTGTCTTTTTCTTTCCAGCAGCTCTCCTTCACTTTTTTTTTACGTGTTCTGCAGTGATACCCCTGCAGATTTCATGAAGAGGGGTAAGCCAAGAAAAGCCAGAGTCAAAAAGAACGGTGAGTTCCTTGCATCTGTCTTGGTGTGAACGTCATTTGGGAGGTGAGTTTGGTGGACAGAGCTGTATTTTAATTCTTGTGTTGCAGGAGACAGAGCTGGAGAAAATCTGTGCATCATGAGGGTGGGTTCTGTAGCTGGTGCATTGTTATAAGGCAGATAAGAGTTCTGAGCATTGCAAAAGTCTTAAATGGTTAGTATTTGGATAGAGTTCCAGGCCTTAGAGAAGCTAGCCTTCTGTACAAAATGGTCACGTTCTGTGTCAGTTCCAGAACTGAAATGGTTTAAGTCCTTGGGTGCCTGTGTTCGTGTTGAGATAGAAGTGTTTTTAGTGCCTTCTGACATCCATTGTACGTGGATGTTCTTCCGCTTGCTTCTAATCTAGGCATCTGAAGACTCACTTTACCAAAGATGTCCTCAGCAACCACTTAGTTGGTTGAGTAGGTCATAATTTAGTTTTGAAGAACCTGTCTGAACCTAAAGCCGCCATGAGCCTCATGATTTTTCTCTTCATCCCTCTCTTCATTCAAGTGCCATTCATCCCTGAAACTTCGTCATCTCTTTCTGGAATTTCCATAAGCACGTACCAGACTGCTGCTTTTATTTTTTATTTTTCTGATCTGGCTTTCTGTTCAATTGAGGAAAATTGTCTGTTGGTGAAGAAAACGTGTTCTTTTTTCTTCTGCCTTGCCTTCCCACCCACTATGCGGGTACTGCAACATCAGAACGAAGAGGAATGCAGATGTGTTTGAAGAACCTAAGCAGTGATGCAGAGGAAAACTATACTAACAGAATAGAAAAGCCTGCTGACAAAAACATCTGTAGTTAGAGAAGAACATTGCTGAGATGCCAGCAAGTAGTGAATTGCTGACTAAGCCAGAGCAGTGATCATATTGGTGAAACATGGCAGCCCCGTTTTTGTTTCTCTTTTCTGCATGGGTATAGCTGCCAGCACATGCCTGCGGGCCGTTCTTCTGAGGGTTTTTGTTCAGGGCACTTGTTTGTCTGTACCCCTGGGCTTCTTGACCTGAAACTTTGGGGTTTTTATTTTTTTGGAACATGACGAAGTTATTTGTGGTATTAGATTTGAACAAGAAGGCTTCCCAAGAAACTGAGAATCTCTGATGTATTTGAAAGAAAGAGACTTCCAGTTACTGGAAAATCAGTACAGGTTTAGATCCCGTTTTAGGGCAGCTCTGACTTGACGTGAACCTGGCCTCCCAAGTGATTAAGCTTTTGTGAAAGAAGTGGTGAAAAGTCCCTAATGTTGCCTCCTCTCTGCACCTTCATGTTTTCAGTACCCAGTTCTCTTTAGTGGTCAGGAAGCTGCTGTGACAGGTTGTTGGGGCTGGCTGTCATCTGTCTACTTCAGAATGCTTGTGGGGATTTCCTATTTCAAATTGCTCTGGGTAGTCAGTGAAGGTGGGAGACTTTTTTTCCCCCCAGCAGTAAATTTCATGTGTGTTTTTGCCTTGCTGAGCATTGCCCAGAATACTTAACCAAAAAAATGTTACTTTTATCTTGCCGCCTTGCTTTCTTTGTGCCTCGCAACTGCTCCACAGTGCAGAAAACCAGTGATGTTTTACACCGGATAAGCACCAATGTCAGCACATAAAAGCTCTGTGCTGGAAATAGTTTGTTTCATGTTTATTCACGTCCTGAAATGACCAAAATTAAATTCACATTTAAAAATAAACCATAAAATTATGGGGTGTGCGCAGTATATTGTCAGAAAGGCTAGGATTTGTATTTTTTATTAATGTTTTAGATTATTTTTTTTTAAATTTGCCCTAGAATGTGCAGTTTGCCTGCAGGAGAGCTCACCGATGAGATCCATGTACTTTCTATTTTTTTAGATCAAAATGTGATTTATATTTTTTGTGGTGTATGCAGTAACTGTTTTGTGATACATTTTTGAAACATTCTTCCTACTGCTATATGAATACACATCTCTTTGACATCAATGAGAAGCAGTTTGATAGATCTTCCTGATGTTTGTATCTAATTTATTCTGTGTATAAAATCAGGCAAATTCTGTAACTACAAAGTTAAAGTCACAGATACAGAGAATTTGATGTTTTATGTAAAATCTGCAGGTGACTATTTTTTTTAGATAGTTTGTGGCAGAAACTTTCAGTAGTGCAAATGCAAATTAAAAAATACGTAACAGATATCTTTTAATTTTAGGTTGTGTTTTCTTTCTTACGTGTTCCTTCTCGATTAAAAAGGAAATGCGGTGTAGGCAGCTACTGCAAAAGCATGAGAAAATTAAACCAGCATGGATGAAACTTGGCTCTGGAAGTTAACTTCTAGGTAGGCAAGGCTAACTGGAAAGAAGTCAGTCAAGGGTTAAGCTCAGTCTGTTTCGCTGGCTGCCGAGTGAAACAGGATGCAGTGACTACATTGTCAGACTGCTGGTGTGAGTGCAAACAGATGAGGAAATGCTGGATCAGGCACTTCAGCAACTTGGGCTGTTACCTAGGAAACCGCTTGCGTCATACTTGCAGCAATTAGCTTACAGTTCTTTTATTTTTGATAGTGTTGCAAGCTGAACTCGACTGTTACAAAGGAGAGGACTGGCTTGGTCTCAAAGCCTTCTGCTGCGGCGCTCAGGAGAATTTGCAAAGCTTCTTTGGAGAAACTGAAAAATTATTTAAACTCTCCAGCCTACTTCTCCAAGGAATGTTGTAGTTGTGCTTGATTCTCAGAGATGTTCAATCGGATTTTTGTGATCTGTATGAAAATGATCATCCCTAGTTACCAGAGTGAAGGACTAGGCAGGGTTCACCAGTGCTTCCCACAGCACTGCTTTTTGTAGCGATTCTACTGACATTTTGTTATGTAGTACATATTAAAGAATAGTTTTCAAAGTTAAGGTTATGTGAGGTTTAACCTCGGAAGCAAGGGATTCTTTTTTCTAAATACTTTTTTCCTGCATTGATTAAAATTCAATAACTTCCAGTAGTTACCTATCCACTAATATGAACCAGTTAGTGTTGAAAGCAGTGCGTGTTTTATCTCAGAAAATCATTGCGTCATCTGCGTTTCACTAAAAAACTGTCCATAAATTCACAGTAACTCATTTAATATCGATGTTATGTTGTTAGTAAGGATATTGCACTATGGCTAACTATGGCTAGTAATATTTTTAGGGAAAAATCATGCAATGACTAAGAGGCTAAACCAAGAATGTTTGTGGTTTTACCTTATTTTTTTGTGTGTGCTTTTTACATAGGCAAATGCATGAACAAACTAGTATTGTAGTACATAGTGAAAGCCTTGAACTTGTTGTAGTGTTAACCTTAATATAGAATACACTTGTGTTGCTGTGTTTGCATGGAGCTTAAAAAGTTAATATATTTTAAATGTTTGAATACTGGGATTTTCAAATTATTTTTGAAGAATCCTTCCATACAACCTTCCCCTCCCTTTTCTTCCTTGTAAAAATAATAACTTTGACAGATGATCACATAGAGCTGTGCTAGTATCTGAAGTCTATACAAAGCTCTTGAGGGTGTGTGTGTGAAATAACCAACCAACCAAATCACTAAACCTTCCCAGCACCCCACCCCAAACCCTCAAAACTCCTCCCAACAAAAAAACCCCACAACTTCAAGCCCAACTCCAACCCCCTCCACCCCAAACCCTTGGCTGAGAAAGATGGAGCATCTCTGTTTCTGCACATTTATGATAGAATAACTTGGCTGTAAGTGTCTGGCAGCCTATTATTTTTAGGACATTTTTCACACTGTAGGCCATGTCATCTATGGTTAGTAGTATGATCACTGTGGTTGCATTCCAAATGCTGATCCCTATCTACCTAGCCTGGGATCTTTGTGTGGGATTCTCTGCAATTTTCTTAAACAAAATAAACAAAAAAGGCATTTTTTTGTGTGTGTGTGAGTGGAGGTGGCTAAAGCACTGGGGTGCCATTCTGAAGGGAGAGCAATGGTTTTTGCTGTGAGTTCAGGTTGTCTCACTGAGCTGTCTGCCCTCACTAACGCGTCATCGCCTGTGGCCCCTGCTCAGGATGGGCTTTGTTTGGAATGTGTTCATATGAGCTCAATTACAAGTTATGAAGCTTTACCATTTAAGACAATGAGTAATGGGATTTAAATCTGTGTGATGATCTGGAAATCTCAATTTTGTATTGTGAATTCAGTCCTTAATCTTCTTTATCCTTTCAGTTCTGGACAGTAAAATGGAGGTGACGGTGTCATCAGGTCACCGTTAGGTTCCATGAGTGTCTCCAGTTACTTTGCCATTTACTCAGGGCCATGCCTGAACATTATGCAATACATCAAACATTGAATATCTTGTTTTTTCCTCATTTAGTACTATAGCCCTGTAAGACTTGTCAGTCCTCCTTCAACGAAGGTTATGGGAATTACATGATCACATGCTTTTTTTTCTGCATAATTTTTAGTATTGTTTAATTATCTAAATTTCATCTTCATTCTGGCACTTGTTAGCTATTTTCAAAAGTGCTTTTATGAGCTGACAACATTCGGTTGTTGTTTTCCCACTGTCTGTTCTCAGCCAGACTGTTTGGTATACATGCGTGTTTCAAAAGATAAGTCTGTAATAACAGATGGAACTGCAGCCTAGTAGGACACCACTTGGCTCTTCAGTCTCTCAGGGACGGGGGTGGGGTGCGTGTGGTGGTTTTTTTTTTGGTTTTGTTTTTTTTTTTGAGAGAGAGAAGGAACTGCATATTTTTTCAGCAGTCTGAAGTTTTGAGTGATTCCTGGGGAAACCTTTGGTTTGTATCTGTCATAGTCTCCTGAATTAGTAATTCACCTAGTTTAATATTTTGTTCTATAACTTTTGTAACCAGTCAGACAGATGAGTGGTATGGGGGGAAAAAAAAAAAGGAATTGAGATCTCTTCCATGTTCCTCTGATTGTGATTTTTACTGAGGAAAACAAATCAGTAAAATGTTTTTTGCAGCTCTTGTGCTGTGAAGTAGTTCGTAGAAAATACCACTGAAAACATCAAGAAAGTGACTGGCCCTCCATCATTTCTTTATGTACATAGCTAAAAGGGCCAGCAGTCAGATCACCTCCCGTGGTTAGTTATGTGCATCAGAATATTTTAATGCTTTTCAGAGCAACACAAAAGTTGGAGGAACACAAAGGTTGTTTGGGTTTTTTTTCCCCTCTATTTGGTTTTCTCATCATACGGTTGTGTTTGTAAATGATCATTAGAATCACCTGAGATGGGCAGGCTTTTAGAAAATATTATTTTTATTGTCTAATCTGAATAGCTTTCTTCTAAGTCTTTTTATTTCAAACCATCTTTGCCAGTAGTGCTTTTTTGTTTCCATGTAATCATTAAGGTCAGTAGAGGAAATGATGTAGACAAGAGTTCTGTTCACTAACCCCTTTCTCCTGATACTAAAATCTCCCTATTTCCTCTGAGTAGGAAGTTTCTCCATGGCTCCACCCTAGGACATCACAACTTGAGCTTGCAGTAAACTTGCCATTGGGCTTTGTTTGTTTTGCATTTTCAGAAGATAAAATCTACAGAGAGCCATGCCTTAGCCATCTCTGAATTTTTCTGGCATGTCACAAGTTTTCACTGTTTATTTGTTTTCTGTGTCCAATTAAATAACTTGTTTCCAGTTTCTTCAGTGTCATGCTTTCTCTTAATGTATTTGGTATCCATGCAGAATTTGACTCCATAGCTAGACAACAGAATGTATGTGTTTCCTAAAATCTTGTGGAATGGAGAGCTCATTTCTCCTTTTCACTGCCTTAGACTGCAGTTGCAGGTGTTTCTGCTGGGTCCTTGTATCCCACTGCAGTTTTCTTCTGGGATAGTAATTTTATAGACATTTCTGACTTGAAACACTGTCCTGTGTGCACTGTAGCTGTTTAGAGGAAATGTTTTCGCTAAGATGCACATTGGAGGCTGAGACGTCAATGGCTTTTAAAGTCAGGTGATACAGTGATCTCAGTAACATTTCTCTATACTGCCCTTTTTCCTTTATAATTTTAGAATGTTAAACTGTTGTCTCTGGTGTTTTTTTTTTTTTAGTTTTGTTTTGTTTTTTCTCTTCACTGCTACTACCAGCAGCAGAGCTAACTGGTGCAGCAGCTCTTGTTGGCTGGGCAGTACAATTGCATTGCAAGTCTTCATTAAAACTTTGAGTCCTGAGGTCAGAGCATGATAATTGTCTGATGCTAAGAACTATGTTAAATTTAGATTAACTTCTATGTAGTCACAAAAAAGGAATTTTTTTTTTTCTCCCCATCTTTGCACAAATCTCTTCTAATCAGAACACCTCTACTCAGATGTTCCTATTCCCTGAATGGTTTGTGGCTCTTCCACTGAAAGGAGTGGTCCTTCCCAGCACTGTCTGCTCGTTCCTGCCCTGGCATCATCCCCCTTTGTGCTGACACAAGCATTCATGAGACTACACAGTGAACTAAATTGGGGAACTAATCCATGTTAAAACTAATCAGTTGTTTTTGTAGTTCTTTGCCACGTGTCTGCATGAATGCTTTTGCTGCGTAAGGGAGGGAGTGACAGAGGGATGGGAATGAGCAGTGAGGCAGGGCAGGACTGCTCCTTTATTGTGCCAGTGCCAAGCTGTGCTGATTTAAGAGGACTAATGGCACTGCAGTCTAAAGAATGGATGTGTTAGACCTTCCCAGTAAATCAGTCAAAATAGCATACTCTCACTCCCAAAATCCTCTGTATTTTTGCTGTATTTTGCGTGAACTGTGTATTCTGCATTTGTCTACTTGAAGTAAAAAGAATTGAATGCTTCAGCATCAGATAGCTGAAAAAATGGCAAACAGGCACTTAAAGGCTAAGATACTAAGCAATTGCAGCCAGGCATGGGACCAGGCTTGCAATATGTAACATTATCCACAAAGTTTTCAAAAAGATCTTGAATGGAAAACTACAGTTTATATCCAAATTAGACTTGTACAGTAAATGGGGCAGAGGGTTCTTTTGAAAAACAGTTTAAGATTGTGTGGTAACAGACAGGATCATACCACATTCCAATGTGAGAACAGAATGAACTGGTAAAGGACATGTGAATCAGATTCTTCCCAATACCTGAGTATCTGGCATTCATTTAAAGCAGTGATTTAATACCGTTGTGTTTGTGAAAATCCCTTATTATTTTCAGAGTGAAGTCAAATGAAAACATAAAACTGTAGCAACACTTTTGTGAGTCACCTTATGACTCTTGGCTTCTCATCAATCCATCACGTTTCTATCTACAGGACTGAGTCTGTAACATTGTAGTGGAGAAAAGCTGTCATCTCAGAATGTGGAAGTCTTCTCATGCTCAGTTAAGAAGTATGTCTGTCCGTCTTTGATGCTTCTTGGTATTTTGATGATTTTTCTGCCCACTTTTATGGGTACCTGGTTTCCAGTAACATAAGTTGCTACAGTAATGAAGCTGTGAGCCAGCTCTGTGCAATAACCCTCCTTGGCTCTTAATTTTCATGTTGCCAAAAAGTCACATACGAGACAGCAAGAAAAATGAAAATATTATCAGAAAGATGGTTTCTTATTAAGAGTTCAAGCCCAGACTGAACTTGGTGGGACAAATAGGTCCCTTGACTTTGATCTTGCCAGCTTCAGAGTTCTATTGGGTTTACAGTTCTCTTTAATATAGAATTGTGCAATTCAACCATATATCACTTACTCCTTTCATAATAACTTAGTCTGCACTATGTTCATTTTCTAGAGGTGTTTGCTTATGAGTTCTGTTCATCATCCCAGTAGAATCACCAGAGTAAAAGGCATTAGCCACCGTTGCAAGTAGAGAAATGGAAGCAGGCACAGCACATGTCTCATTGCAGCTTTTGAATAAATTCATCTGTTGAAGAGTACACACAGGTGACTTCAGGTATCTGTTTCTGTTGTGAACTTTTGAGTATTCTTCTACTGTATGCTGGAGGTTTGTAATAAGAGAAAATCTTGTGATGATGTCTGCAGTCCTGCTGCTTTTTGTTGTTAGATCTACCCCTTTATGAAATCTGAAATATTAGATATAGCGACCAATAATGCCTTCCTTATTCAAGGACAGTTTTTTCTTTTTATTTATTTTTAAAATAGTATTCAGGAAGATAAAGCAGAAATTTGCTCTTAAGTTCACGTTTTTTAAATCAAAACATTAACAAAAAAGCTGATTATATATAGATGCTTGACAAAGATTAAACTCAAACCCAGGAGAAATGAGAGGGAAGTGAAAGGAATTATAAACTGGAGAGAAAACATTAATCACGTGAAGAAGAAATGAGACTATAGTAGTGTAAAGTTAAGTAAAGCCTGTTGTCAAGCTGAATTTACTTGGTAATTTTTAGATCTTCCTTACCAATTATTCCTAGCCAGAAGATGGAGTTAGAACACTCTTTTTGATTGTGTCAAAATAAGGATTTAGCAATTCTCAGGGCTTCATCTGTTAGCTAGTGATTGTACAAGACGATCTGTTCTAGACAATGCTGTGTGAAGCGTGCAGGATGTGCAGGGTCCTCCCTCACTCAGTTTCCCAGAATATGGTCTGTAAGATCTTTGCTGTATGGCTGGTTGGCAGAAATACACTGAAATCTTAAACCAGTACAAAGACTTTTCAACTGAAAACTTGAGAAACTTATAGTAAAGAAAGTGTTGAGAGGAATTGTTCATTGGCGAGACAAGTGGCAAACACTTTTGAAGAATGTAGGGGTGGCCCTTAGCAGTCACCGACTGCAGCCGGGGGCGAAGGATCTGGGGAGGAGGCCGCCGTGGCCGGTCCGGGATGGCCTCGGGGAGCTGTGCCTGGTGCTGCGAAGGGACGGCCTGCGGCCTGCAGCGCGCTCCCCAGCGGGCACGCGGGAGGGGGCGAACGTGGCGGCTCTTCTGAGTGGGTTTCATCCTTCCAGTAATCTTTTTGGTTAGTTGAACGTTTGAAGAAGTGGCCCACAGGCTTAAATGTTTTGTAAAACTCCTTGTTGTGGCTGATACGCTGTCAAAAGTTAAAGGCTCTCTGAAACCGGGCCAGTGTTTTCTGTACACGGTCAGTGCTGACAAGGGTGTAACCCAAGGCCACACAAGGCATTGCTGATCCTATTTCCCTCTCTCTTCCTATGCCACACGATCAGGGGCCATCCAGTCCAAAACTTACCTTTCTTTTATGTGAAAGTCTTTGTTCTCAATGCAAATGTAATGTGTGCTGCTTTAATTAATGAGCTTGGTTACAGTCCTGTATGGGTGGAGGAAAATTAAAGATTATCCATTTATCTATTGCTCCAAAACATGCATCAAACAGAAGCAATTTCAGAATCTTTTAAGTGTTTGATTGTATTGGTATTTAATACCAAACATGAACCACAATAATATTACAGATTTTCTTGCTATGTCGAAGTGCTAAAAAGGCTGTAGTGCATTTGTATTTATTCGATGTCATTATATAAATTAGAGCTTTATGCTCTCTTTTCTAGTGCACTTGTAAAGCAAAGGACTGTTATTTTGAGAAAATGCTTAAAGATAGTACTTCTAGAAGATTAATACCTTGTTGAAATTTTCTGACAAAATATTAAAATTTCAAATTTTCAATATGAAATAAAAATATAGAATTTATGATGAGTACTGTTTAATGAACTGATGTGGATTGTTTGGTTTTGTTCATTCCATAGCTACTTGCAAGTGCTTTGTGTAGCTTTATTCTTTCTATTTGCTTGAGGGATTGCTGCATTCTCTGCTGGTTACTCAGCAATGATTATTTGAAGCAAATGTTTGAAGTTAAAAAAACATAACCAACAACAACCCACCATAAACAAACAAACAAAACCCCCCCAAACAAACAAAAAAACTTGAGAAAAAGCAAAACCATGCACATCCAAATTCTATATTTTATAAAACTTTTAAAAAACAGAATGCCTAACATTTGCAAAACATGCCTTTCCCACCCTATTTTTTTTCAGATCTGTGCATTTATTGACTGACTTGTTATGATGTGTCTAAATATTGTAAAATGCCCTGTGTGTTCACACTGGGATCTCAGAACTTCAAAGCAGCTACACGCTTTTTTACTTTTAGCAATATTATTGTCAATGTCCAAAATATAATTGAAAAACTTCAAAATTAAACTACAGCTTTTCTGTTGTGACATTTAAAACACGTTCGTTAGTATTCAGAGTAGTTTCATAACCAGTATGAACTGTACATTATACTTTTATTTGAGCCATTGTTGTAATTTTTAGGAACCCTTTATACAGGCTGAGAAACTGTTTTCTAGTTTTCAAAGTAGTAGCTCATTTTCTGTTTCTCGAGGCAGTTAATGTTTAAGTGTGATAGTGAGCGTTAACATTGTTTGAACATAATAGTGTGAGCCAGTCTTAGGGTGTTTGTAACAGCAAGTTTCCACATAGCTTTATTTTTTAAGCACCAATATGATTTTTTTTTTTCATTGAAGAGTAAATCAATGGAACTGTTCCATTCTGTAAATGAATCAGCATTTCTTTTATAAGTAGCTTTTTCTAGTTTTTACCAAATCATTTTTGTGAACTCCAAGTTGAGTTTCCTCTAAACAGCATCCTCCATTGTTAGAGCTTTAGTCCTGAACTTACACCGTTTCTCAAAATCAGAGTCCTTACAATAAGCTAAAGCATCTTTAAGCTATGGAAATGTATCCCTAAGGTTTGTTACAAGGCAAAGATTGTCTAAGAAATAAATTCCTGTCACCTATTTTATCTTCCTGTTAAATACTAGTAAAAGACACAGTCTTGTGATGTCCAATATCTGGACTTGGTGAGGAATTTTTGTTTGCTTACCACAGGTACCTGTTTTCCAGGTCACCTCTGAAGTGGCTGTTCTGACCTTGTTTTGGGGTGTGCTTCTCTAGCTTAATTTATTTGCAGTATAACCCTGTATTATATTATGACTGTAACATTTTGTAAATGTGTACACATTTATGTATGTGCATGTGTATGTGTGTGGACATCATAGACGGGTGAATTCAAGTACTTTCTTATTGTGCAAACATCTATCCCTAGTATTTTTGAATTTATTACCTTATTTTGGTTACATTTGACAGAAGATAATAATAAATCTTATATCTTATTATATAATAAATGAATAACCGATTTCCTGTAAATTTCACAAAAATCAGCAGCCAACAAGAGAAGAGAACTTACTAACACTCTCATTGTGGAAAAGACAGAAGAAGCCACAAAAGACAGATGGAATGAGTGTCTAAATACAGGAATACTCTAAATAGAGGGAAATGGGGCATTCGGAGCTTGCAACTCCATTGCCGGGGAGTCTGGTCAGAGGACAGATATTCCGAGGATTTAATAATTGGTGCTCCTCACAGAGCTACTTACCCCTTTTTCTGAAAAAGTGTATGTACTGTTCTGATATTCGTTGTTGGGATATTTTAGGCAAGTTTTGGGAAGAAAGTCTTCTATGTAGTGAAAGATGACAGCGTACTTCCTTCGTGTTGTAGGACTTAACTCCCTGTTCTTCAGTCTTTACCTGTTACAGAAACCAGCGATAGCAGCTCCAAGAGAAATGAAATGCTGTCTCATTTATTGGCTGATTTATTTGTGCTCTGAGCCTTTCTCACAGTAAGTGGTGACTCTTTCTTTGGAAGAGGCTGCTAGATGGGAAGGGCAGTGGCCAGTCCTTGCAGGAGGCACTGGGACAGGTGCTGACTCGGGGTGAGGTGTTCTTCACTGCCGCTGCTGCTGCAATGGCAAGTTGGCTCACTGGGAATTTCTGTCATGTTGTACCACATTCAGAAGCTGAAGAATAGGTTACAGTCTCTTTTTGAGGAGCCCTGAATAGTAAAATGGACGGCAGATAAAAGGATGTAGCAGAGAAACTTGCTTTTCAGGGAAAAAAGTTTCATAGAATTTATTTTCTTAGAATAGCCAGAAAGCCTCAAGTTTTATTAACATTGATTCCTACTTATTTTTTTCTGATGCTCCAAGTTATTTTTTCCCCCCCTAAGAAAAGAAACTTAGGTGTGTGTGAAGTATGTTTCTTATTGTATCTCTAAGTTCACGTTTTGTTTGTGGATAAGATGGTTTGTATGTTTATCATTTAGCTTATATGTATGTGTTGTCTATTTCAGTAGTGAGTTGTTTGGGTTTTTTTTTTCCTTTTAAAAATTAACTAGTTAACATTTATTAATGAGAGGACAAAGAAGGAAAACCAGACACTTGAGATTTGGCAGTTTCCAAGACCAGTTATTAGAACAACAGCAAAATCTATCTCCCAGTAAGTCTTAACTTCTTTATGGGATACAAAGCTGGCATTGTGGAAGCATAATTCTAACTGGAATTCTGCAAGTGTGTGCTTAGTGCATTGGCTGCATTTTAGGTAACAACTGGGCATTTGCTTCTGGGTCTTTGCTTCCAATCACAAGTTATATTTTAAAGATTATCCAGGTGGCTTCTGAATGTCTCTGTATGGGAGGTTTACCAGCAACGAGCCTTGGACAATGGAGTCTCCTGTTGTCCATTGAAGCACAGTTGAACTGTGTTCTGGCCCCTCAAAAATTCTCAAAGTGTAGCAGTTTGAACAGCTACTTGTTCCCTTGGGCACCTTGATTGTTTCCAGATACAGCAGCAGAAAAAAGATGCTTTGTTTCCCGAGGGTATTAGAAAAGTGGCAACTCAGTTTTTGACTGTCATGGTGGGAGGTGTGATGGGAAGTAAATTCAGAATCCTGGAAGAGTTGGCCTAGAGTCCACGTACAGGAATAGAAATCAGAAAGCAAGAAAAAGCAATTGCTGAACTGTGACAGAATCAATGAGGAAGGCTTTGCTGAGTTTAGTACAACCATTTTTTAATTCAGATCTCTCTGCTTTACTTCCAGATAAACAACTTAGACTTTTGACTAGTGTTGGAATGTTTCAGTTTGGGTTCAAATAGCTATTCTTGGCCCAAATTACTCCTGGACATTGTCCAGAGACAATATTCATTAGGAGTGGGTTGAAATCACAGGTGGGCTTTCTCCTGCTGGCAGACCAAAAAACTACTGAGAGGTGGATGAAGCCACCCACTATCTGCTTCAGATCAAATTGGTGTTACTTGTTCCTTTTCCTTGTCTTTTAAAGAAATTGGGGATGAATTGTGTAAAACTGCATGTCAGGAAGTAAATGTTTTTTTTAAAAGAGAATTACCCCTGTTTACTTTTTTTATTACAGTTTTTCTGGTTTGCATATGGATGGTGGATTTCTCTTTGAGGGGTGAAGTTTCTGATTTTGATCACTTCTTCCATTTGATATAGAATATGTTCCAATCAGCCTTCCCAAACTTATAGTAATTCTTCTGTTAGCTTAAAGCAAGAAGCAGACTGTGTTCACTTCCCGTGCAGTTTTTTGATTGGAGATGTGTACAGCAGAAAACTGTGATAAATGCACACACAGCTTCTCAGGTCTCAGAAACTAATTATAGCTCAGGGGCTGAGAGTGACTGTTGAACGTGAGGTCTCATATTGGAACTACGTCAAAAGAATATGAAAATAAGCATTCTGGTTTTTGTAATATTGACTCATCTTATTCAGTTTTGTTCTCTGCAGTGTCCTTTTTTTGGCCTTTCTGGTTTTAGCTTCTTTCTTCATGTTTTCTCAGAGCTAGCAGGAGGAATGTGAGCACACAAGGTACAGACGCTCTCTGTTATGTCTTCTAACATTAGAGTGCATTCCTATTAAGCTCAGCTCTGATGAGAAAGCTGCTTAATTTCTATAGCTTGAAGCTGCAGAATGCCTGCTAGAGGTGGAGCATGCAAGTCTAGCACTTCACTTTAAATATTTTTTTTGAACTGGTGCAGACTATGCAATTTTTTTTTTCTTCTTCAGTAGATTTCTGAGTGTAACAACTGATTAGAAACTTTACTGCATGTTATAGAATGGGAAGTATCAAGCTATTCATATTGTGGGGTTTGTTTGTAAATTACTCCGGACCAATAAATAAACCTATACATACAGTTTTCACACACGTTCTTTCTGAATTAAAATTCTGTAACTGAAAAAATGTTTAGCTGGGAAGCTGTCACAACCAGTTTTGCAGCTGACTAGTTTTATGTTGTTTATTCTTGAAGGTCTTCAGAATAATTTTTGTACTGAGTTATTTAAAGTAGAGCACTCCTAAGTTCCTTCAGTGCTAGACTTTCTAAACATTTGACTATTTAGAAAATAGTGATGGGATGATTATTTCTACTGGTGCAGGGTGTTTTGTGAGACCTTTTGTCTTCCTGCTGTGGGAACAACAGGGCATTGTCCCTATAAACAGTTGCCCAACAAAGTTGTTACTGGATTTGAATTTTTGCTTACAGGTTAAACAGAAGTGAAAGAAACTGAAAGCTTGCATTGCCAAACTGATGACTTCTTTATTTGTTTGGCTGGTTTTTGGGGAGGAGCAGGAGAGGGAGGATGGAAATTGTACCATATTTAAGCAGATGATAAACATTCTTTGAAAAATCCCATGAAGTTACAGAAAAGCTCTTTTGTGATTTTTACTTCTGAATTTGTCTCTATTTCCCTGAAGCTCTGGTGAGCCCTGCATACTGTCATTCTTTTCCAATTGTAAACAGAGTTTCGGTACTGCCACTTTTTCACCAAAGGCTGTTCCTAGGCGACTGCTGACGTCAGCCTGTGCAGCACAAGGAGGTTTGTGTGTTTATCTGCTGTGGGCAGACTCTCAGAAAAGACGAAAGTCTGTAACTAGATTAGGCCAAAGAGATTGCTGCTTTAAATAAGCATATATAGTGTTTGCAATGTCATACTTTATTTTTTCTGCATTTTATTTTGATAGCAGTTGTATCTTCTGTTGCATACGCCACACTACCTACTTTGCAGGAGACGATAAGGAGGGGTATATATCCTCTTTGCTACTGCTTTAAGGGGGCAGCCTTTTTCCCCTTCTTTTCTATAGCATGGTTAGAACGAGAATTTGAAAGGAGTATGTGCCATAGCACAAAGGTTTCACATACCTGATCTTGAGGTTAGAAATAAGACTAGTAGAAATGAAAACCAACATACAACTTCCAGTTCAAGCAAAACATATTTACTTAGAGATTTTTGGCTGGAGCCTATACATTTGGAAAAGCTGGAATGATACTCTTGGAATATTTTACTGCATGCCTTTGTGTCAAACAGCGTTGGAGTAGAGCTGGCTTGATGACCTTTATGAATGATTTTTTTTTTCCTTGAATATTCTTGCAGCACACCCACACTGAATATAAATTACCTGTACCAAATCCTTTTTGTATGCAAATCTTCTTATGAAAGAAAGGAAATAGTAGTGGGACTGCAGTCATGGTAGGCCAAAGAGTGAAGCTAAAAACTTTGTAGGAAGTACTAGTACCAGGTGGTTTAGTAAGGCAGGAATTAAAATAACAAGCATAGAACATCACCTTCAGGTTGAAAAGTAGAAGCAGCAAATTTCAGAATTAAAAGCTGAGAGCAATTGCTCCAAATTAACTTAAATTAGATGAAAATTAAACAAAATGCCTGTGGGACATAGGAGGACATTAGCAAGCATAAAGGTGAAAAGGTTAAGCTAAATAAGGTCCATCTGAATGTGGCTTTTGAGGTAGTCTTATTGGTCTTGAATTCCACATCTGTCTTTCTACGTTTCCTGCACTGTTATCCTGTGCTATCCAGTCTGGCCTTGGAAACCTTCAGGGATGGAGAGTGCAGAGTGTCTCAGGGCACTCTGCTTCACCTCGTCTCACTGCTTGTGTGTCCTCGTGGTGAGGTGTGTTTTCCTGATGTCTAGTCTGAGATTCTCTTGCTTCAGCATTGCCTCTCACCTTCCCACTACACACCCCTGTGCCAGGGTGCACCACAGGCTCACGGTCAGCCCTTCACCCTTTCCAGAAGAGCAGCTCTGGCCCTGTATTGTTGCCCTGTTCCTTCCCAGGCACAGGGCTTTGTGTGTGTTGCTACTGAATTTCATTATTCGTGTTCACTCATTCCTCCAGCTTGTCTGGGTCCTTCTGGATGGCAGGCCTGCCCCCATATGTGCTTTCTGGTTCCCTCTATTTGGTATCATCTGTAAGCATGTCTTGTAAATGGTCATTGTTCAGAAAAACATAGTGGGTTTTAATTCTGGTTAATACAAGTTCAGTAGCTACAGGTGCTATTACTCATTTGCCCTTACTGCTGCTTCTTCTAGGTCTTTATTGAATTTTTGTTCTTTTTAACCATATTTTTTTATTATAAGAATTTTTTCTCCATCTTTCAATAGCTAAGGTAGAGTTAGGAAATGACATTTAATTCAGTAAAGAGTTCTTAAACAAATGGTGAAGTTACTTGTTAGTATACATGAATATAAAAGCATAAAAATGCCTCAGCTTGAGTTCATTTAGCTTAATATTCTGTCTCTGATCTTTGTCTAACATCAAGTTTGACATCTGTTCTTATCAGTTAAATATCTTTTGCATCCTTGACTTGAAGATGTCGTGTTAAAGAGATTTTTAGGACCAAAAGGCAGGTTGGAACTTTTTCTGTCTATCCTATGCCTCTGCCTGTCATTGCAGTATCTGCAGAAGCAGCACACCAAGGGAAAAATCAATAAAACCAGTAATAGTAAGTTGCTGCTTATCATCTTCCTGTCTAGTACGAGGGCTAATGTGCAATTAAATGCTTTAAAGATGGGGGGGGGAAGGCAGTAGCCATAATCAGAGGATGATGGACGGGTAAAAATATGGCGACATACGATCCTTTCTTTTTCCCCATAGCACCTTCCTGCACTCTCCAACATCCACCTGGTTTCAGCTCAGGGGGCTTCCTGACGTGTTGTAGTGATTTAGTTAGAAGTGCCTGTTCAGTCTCCCCTTCAGCTTATGGCACTTGCTCCTTTGCTCACCTTCCCCTTGAGCTTACTTAAACTCCTTGCATCCCCAACTTCCTTTGATAAGGCAGGTTGCTTACTACCTGTCAGTGAGCCTCTTTCTGTGTTGAACCTGGCTTCTCCTCCCTCTTCCTAATGGCTTCTGGTTCTTGCATGGTCAAAAAGTAGTCTGTTGAGTCTGGCTCCCTGCTGACCAGTGCCGTGGGCAGAATCTGCAACAGTCATGAGTTCAGTGTAGCGATGTACAGGACATGGAGCAGAGACAATAACTAATTTGCTGAAAACTTTAAAATAAGTTTTAGAGCAGCTTGGTATGTTGAACTTTATGACTTTGTATATTCTTAGGCTGAATATATTGCAGTAATATATAGTTTTGCTGTTTCCTAGAGGTTGATAACTGTCTGCCATTAGGATTTTTTTTGGCAGGGTGATGCCATTGAAAGTTCTGCTGAAGGACAGCAGATGTTCTTGTGCAAAACACTCAGAGGCAAATGAACAGCAAATCTGCTCACTGAGAAATGATATCATGCTATTAAATTAATTTCCTTTTGCAGGGAAAAGATGTTAATTCTGTGTTGTGGGAGACTAGTTGGAATTACTGAAACTGTCTTTGCATACTGACAGAGATGGCTGCATCTTGGACATATGGTTTGGGGTTTTACAAGTATTTGTTCTGCAAGTTATGCTGCTGTTCACAGACATCAAACTTAGTATCTGCAGCCACAGCAGAAATCCCAAAATACAGTTTTATAGGCAGAGAAAATGTCACTCTTTACTTAGGTTGTGTGTGAACAGTAAAAAAATAAAAATAAATTTAAAGTAGGTTATTTTTTTTGACTTACGATCTTATGACGATCCTATTTTAAAAGCTGTTTCTCTGAGATGCTATACAAAAAAAAATTGAATTTCTAGAATGTTTTTTGAATTAAAAGTCTAAAATATTAAAATGAAATTCTCAAAAACACCTGTGGGTTAACCACAGTTATCTTAAATCCAGACAAAGCAACAGCTTTTATTACATTTCTTAATTGCAGCACAATCTATAGTGACCGTTCTTGGCTCAGGTTTCTTAGTTACCATCCTGTATGTTCTGTTAATTTGTGAAACTGTAGCTGGGCTCTGATCCAAAACCTTCTCTCTGTAAATTTATAATAAACAAACTGAGAAAGCTTTTCTCTCTAGCCTTGCAAGAAATACCTATGCTAATTCTTTAGAACTTCTTGGTAAGTTATTTGGTGGGTAATTTTTAGCAGTTACAAAAAGGTACGTTTTCAGTGCAGTATTGTAATACGTTAAGGCTGCATTATTTTCTCATCTAGCCTTTTTCCTCATAGATTTTTCAATACATCTTAAACTGGCAAACACAATTTTAAAATTCTGAAACAGAATGTACAGTCAACTGAACTTTTCAGAACTCTTTTGCTCATTTACATAGGAAAATTTCAATAAGGAAGTGAAATAAATTTGGAAAATGTGTGATGTTAATATGAGATGCTGAGAGTGGAATAATCTTTCACTGATGATGAGCAAACAGTAAGATTTTGTCATTTTGCTCACTGAAATATTGTGAAAATATAGATTTAATCTAACTTCAATCCTCTAGTTTTCTTCTTCCGACTTTTCATTTTACTTTTATTTTTATTAGGTATAAAGTTAAACAAGTATTAAGCTATTGTCTTCAGAAACATCCTGGAAGGCTGGGAGACTTCAACAGATACAGCTTGATTTTGATTAGCATGTGCTAATCAGCAATTAAGAAGAAAGTTAGCTGATAAGGTGCATTTATAAAGTTACAGAGCAAATACTAGTCCATAAGCAGCAAAGATGCTTTTTGTCTCTGTAGCACAGAATAAACACTTCTGTGAAGGACAGTTTGTGTATGGCTGCCAGAAGAAAAGGAAAGATTTTGTAGATGAAACGAATTCTTTCAGACATCATGCTTGGTTTAACTCAAATATGGTAATGACTAATGTAGTCTTTGGAGGCAATTTGGACACACAGACTTTATGTTGTGATTTCCTAGCTTTTTCCTAGAGTGGCTTCATAGCATATTTAGTGAATATTAGTTGTTCTCTTTCTGCTCTTGGTAGCATTGCCTTATTTCAGAAACTGGGCATTCTTTTTGGCCAAATAATTGGTTCTCTAACATGTTCTACAGCAGTGATCCCCAGACTACTGGGGTAGGCTACTGGTTACCATCCTATTTTGAGTTGGAGCAAGGGGAATTCCATCCCTGATGTAAAAACTTAACTCTTGTTAATATTTGGAGTTCTAGCCCTAGCAGAAATGAGGCTTGAAATAGAAATTATCACAGCAAGGGAACTAAAATGGGCAGCTACTCCTTCTGGTATAGAGGTAAGATGAGGATAAAGGATAACATTAATTCTTTCATAGAAAACATTTACTATTGACATATTATGACTCTATGGCCTCTTGAAGTTCTTTTCAAACGGAATTATCCTAGAAGACTATGTACCTGTTAGTGTGAAATTTTGTGTAGACATAGCTAACTAGCTCGGGTACTGCTGAGGGCATGTTTGCAGTAGCACATAATTCTTTTCAGGCTGTGAATCCTGGGAAAGGAGCTAGGCAAATATTTAAGTACTGAGTCAATGCTGAACTCCAGCCACTCTGGCTACTGAGCTAGTTCTACCTAAGTTTTTTAGCGTGTAATTCTCTGGGGGTTTTCTAACATACTCCTTGCTGGCTTGTATGAATGAACAAGAAACATCCTGGTACCTTTGACTACTACTTATAACTCTTCTGCCATTGTAGAAATAGGCCATACAGCTTCAATTGTCCCATCTTTCTTTTCTTAGGATTTAAACTTAAAAAAATCCTAGAGAGATCCTTATCACTTTAACCAGTACCTCAAACAGTCTGTTAGCTTACTGTGTTAATGTCAAGCTATCAGCATGTACTAAATCTACGTTTCAAAAGGTGCTGGGAGCAGATTAAATGCTTAGTGTACTGGGACCTGCATTTAAGATACTGGTAATATGTTCTCACCATATAGGACAGCAGTCACAGCACCTGTGTGTTCAAATCATATTGTACCTTTAAATATCATTGAACCTTGAAAAAATCTGATAACATGACAAATTGTAAGTTGCATTAGTTTTTAACTTAGCGTTTGGGTTAAATCTTGTAAATTTTGGAAGAAAATGTTCGTATGTTTTAACAATATGTTTCAATGCACTCTGACAACACCATTAGTTGTCTTTTATGCCGGTGACTGAACCCTTTCAAACTTAACTTCTTGTTGATATTTTTAATTCTCTTGCCCCCATGCTTGTGTGAAGCCTGTGTTGATTTTGGATGCTGCTGCTTAATGCTGCTGAAGTATTTAACGATAGAATGAGCTTTGAAGTCTATTCTGTTGAAAAGCGTCAAGTCTGTATTTTCCTTTAAAGAAGTGTGTTCTGTATGGGAGCATTGTCAGAAATTTGCACCTCTTAAACTGGGGAAAGCAGAGATACCATACAATTCTTGTCCTTCATGAGTTTACATCAGCAAAGTATGTAAAATATAGTGAATAAACTACATACATGATTCACATTGGAATTTTTAAACTGTTTTACTCTGCAAGAACAAAATATGTTTTGAACTTCTTAGTTTGTGAATCATATAAAATTGTCTTTCATAAACAGTTCACAGGTAGATTTTGAACTCACGGATTTTTAGTTTAACTGCTCGTATTCGAGCTATACAAATAATCTGAAATCCCTCTGTAGACCTGTTCCTTAAGAAAGATTTGCTGCATATTTCCCCAATTAGTGAATCTTGAGGGGTTTTGTGAGCGAAGAACCACACAGTGATGGACCCCTGAAGAAGGAAAGCTGCTGTATCACACAGCAAGCTGAGATTTCAGTGCTCACACAGGTCAGCACCTGGGAAGGCCCTGCTAGGTGTCACTCTCCTCCCTAAGAACGAGGTGCTGCAGGCTTTTCTGAGATTCTGATGTTGAAGCTCGTTAATAGCTTCATTAACTGCTATAAGGGCTGAAGCAGCTGTTTGATGGACAGGACTACTAAGATACATTTTGTAACAAAAAATTTGTTTCCAAGGTCTACAAGAATTCCTTACTGCATTGGTAGTGCACTGGTTTTATGTCATAGAACTGCAGAAATTGGATAATCCTTTACACCATGTTTTGTCAAGAAAGTTAGTGGTATTAGGAGTTGAAATGGTACAGTAGAAAAGTTTGCAAAAACTATCCTACAAATCAGTCTGAACAAAAGAAAGAACAACGTTACTGGTTTTTACAAGTTGTCATCTTTGTGACAGTGTTGTCTCAAACTTACCTGTTGTAGGATAAGACTGGAGATTGAAGATAAAGGGCCTTTATGCCATTATTATCTTCGTGAAAATCTGCTCTCAGATGAGCTATGTTTTTTTAAATTGTATTTTGCATGTGCATATGCTAAATAAAACTTTTTATCTTTATAGCACAGTACCTGAAGAGTCCACCATAATGTGTATGATCCTATAGCTTCAGCTCTGAGCTTGGGCTGTGCTCCAGAACGTGAGGATGGTTTCTTCTGTGCTTTTTCTGTCCCTTGCCTTGTCTTGCCTGATTTGATTACAGCAGGAGTAAGAACTGGATGTGGGTGTGGGGAAGAAAATAAGTTAAAATGTTTTTGTAAACAGAAGGAAGAAATTGAATCTGAGGGAGAGGAGGTTCAAACGGTGGTTTGAACTTGAATGACAATGGCATAGTTTTATGTCTGGGATAACGACACTGACATGGTAGCCAGGGAGGTTATGATGAAAAGCTTGAGAAGTAAACATAGCTGGAGATACCTGGAGAATGAAATTGGAATAAGGAGGTAAGAAATGTGTGGATTAATGCTGAAAGGACCAGGCTGTAAATCTTGTATTAGAAAGAGCAAACGGAATTTTGTGCCTGCTAAGGAACATTGCAGTCAGGAGCCTGAGTGACACCATCTCCCTCTGCTGCAAGCAAGAACCTAAGAAAGGCTCTTAGTGCTTTCTAATATTTATCTGAATAGAAGTTATTAACTTGACTTCTACCATTGCTTTCTCCAGTGAGACAGATCTCCTGGTGGCCTGTCGATCCAGTGTGATGACGTATGATGACATTCAGGAGTTTTGGTTTGTCTTCTTGAGAACAATTAGGCAGTTGCAATAAAAATGCTAAAATGGGCTGTGTTTCTGAAGGAATTGAAAATTTAAATATTTCTGGGAGTAAATATGCCTATGATTTTGCAAGTTCCAATTGTATAATTCCAATTGTATAAACCTCTCCTCCCTCCCCCCAAATTCTGAAATCTGTTGTGCATTGAACAAGAGATTTGTTTTGTTTTGTTTTCTCACTTTAGTTCCCACTTCTCTGTGCCCCCAAGGAAGTGTAAAGAATGAGTCAGACGTCAGAGGAAAAAAAAAAAAAAGAAGAGATGGGTTTAGGATTGAGGCAGTTGAACATTACATTGGAGAACTGAGTTTTATTCTGACTTTGAATTTTGTTTGTGTGTGAGACCCTTGGTGAGTCACTAAAACCTAACTTTTCCCAAGTGGTTACTGATTGTATGTGTGTTTTTTGGTTGTTTTGTTCTTTTGGAGACTATGGATCAGATTTTCAGTAATAGTCACCTCTTTTTGCTGTAGCCAAAGACTACCAATTGTACTTTAAACGTCTAAAATCTATGTAAGTGATGAATGAAACTGAACATTCACTTAGACATCCAAATTTAGAAAGGTTATTTCTAATAAATAATACAATAATATTTATAATAATAAATAATAAATTACCCAAATTTACTAATCGGTAAAGTACTCCAGTATTTCACAAGCATTTTGTATCTAGTTTTGTAAGAATGCTTGTGAATATTCAGGTGTTATCATGGTATGCACTGTACCAATGCCAGAGGAAGTAAAAGATGCAGAAAGAATTGGGTGGTTGTGAACTGAACTCAGGAAGCACAGGGCCATACACTGAGCAGTGAAGCTGTAGGGTGCTGTGCTCTTGCCATGGACCTGATCTGTATTTCAAGCTTGGCAACTCACATTTGTTATATTCCTTGTTGACAGACAAAATTCTATCTCATTTACCCATCTGTAAATCCTTGAAAACTAAATCTTGTTAGTAAATTGACAATGAGTGCTTGCTTCTATTTATAGGCACATTAGCACCGTATTTTCTAAACATAATTATTGCATCAAACTTAAGGCTACCTTATGAAACTGAGAATTTCAGAGATAAATTTTCTACATTGAATTTTGAAAACTGTGTTCCATTTGCTTGAGTGATGACAGACTACTTAAATGCCTCACCAAAAAGGAATGTGACAGCTAATTAATTGTTCTGCTGCAATAAACCAAGTCCTATCAGTCATGAATTAAAATTTTTGTTTTTAATACGTCAGCACGTGGCAGTGATACTGTGATCCTAGAACACTAACCACAATATTTTTAATGTCTAGAACATTGTGAGTGCTGCTTACATACTGTATGACTCTATTACAAATGTATATAATACTATGCATTACTGTGTAACAGATTTTTATGTTTCAATTCAAATATTGGAGGTTTCTGTGCAGTAAAGCACTGTGATATTCTTATAAGAAGCCTGCCTTTATGCTTTGCAGTTTTGATTGAAATGTTAGAATGCTCCTGTCCCTCACTCCACTTCTGTTGTACTGATGAAGCCTTTTCCAGTAGTCATTTATCTTTTCTCCAGGTAATAGCTGAATGCCAAAGAATCTTTGTCTGAAACAGTGCTGTTATGCTGATAACCAGTCTGTTTCAATTGTCTTTCTGTCTTGGTCTGTCTTTAAAATATGTATCACAGTGCTTTCCTTTGTCTTGGAGAAGATGGAGAAGGTTGGATAATATTATAGAAATGTCATTAGAGAATTAATTTGTGTTCAATTCACGGTTTGGAAGGTTTATGGTAGAGCATATGAGGTCACGCTAAATGTGTGGAGAGGATGAAATACTGAATTGTTTCCTTACTTAAAAAGGTCTAAGTTAACCTTTTATCCCATGATCACTTAGATGTGTGGGCGGGTGTGTTACTATGGCTTGGCTAGTTCAGGATACATCAGCTGTTCTGCAGGAATTGCCAAAGGATTTGCTTGTATTTCCAGTGGAGTAATATATTCCCAGTGTATTTCTCTGAGGAGTGATAACTTGAACTATTCTGTTTTTAAAAAAACTGGAAGAGGCTTCAGATGGAGCAGCTGAAAAGTAACAGCTTGCACCACACTGCCTAATGGGTTGGTCTGAGAGGGCCTAATGGATAACAGTGTCCCACTTCACTGGGGTAGACTCAGTTCTAGGTGAAACTGCAGCAGTTTTCACATCTTGAACATTATCAACCTGTCCTCTGCGCGCAGTGAGCATACCTACTGTATAACCTTCTGGGTTAGAGAGTCTATTTCTGCACGTCACACCTAAGAAACCATGTGATTTCACACATTCTGGTGTTGAGGCATATTGAGAGCTTTGGATTTATCAGATTACTTCAAAAGATGATAATAATTTTAGTGGTTTATTACATTATTCATAACTTCCAAGAGTTTATTTTGCACTTTCTTTACAGTACTACAAAGAAATTTGTGCCCTGCTTGCACAGCACATGTAAGAATCTTAAATGGACTGGTTTAATTTATCCCAACATTAATGTAAGGTATCTCAGCATTTATCTTTGATGTGAGTATGAGTTCAGTTAACATAATTCCTCTCCCCTTGGCTTCACCCGGTAGTTTCACATGCTGACTGACAGTTGTAAACTGGTGACAAAAGTCTCTCGAGCTGTTTTTTTCTATGTAATATTTTACCATTTGATATCTGTTCTGAAGATTTAGGTTAAAATTACTGAAGTCCAATGAATATCTGGTTGGAGAGCTGTCTCCACTGCTGTCATTTACTCCAGTGGCATTCAGATTTTTCTAAACTGTGAGTGGAAGAGTCTCCTAGCCTTTCGCTGCCTGCAGCAGCGTGAGCCTGCTGCTCACAATGCCCATTTTATCTGCTCACTGTGTAGTATGCCAGTTTCTCTTTGCCTTTCCCACCAGCCCGTAGCAAATTGGTTCAAGTATTTGCATGTTAATAGTATTAAAAAAGTCAAATTTGCATTTTTTACCACCAGTAATCGTTTTCTAGACAGACTGATGATGCAGTAATGAACCAGCTATGAGAGGGCAGCTCATGCATATAAATAGTCCTATTTTACAAGTGTTTTGCCAAGGTCAGTGGGAGGGAGGAGGGAGGTCAGAAGTAGCTCCTTCGTCACAATCACATCTGGAGCTGTAACAAACTGGTTCTTTGTCCACAGAAGTTTAGCTGTCTTTTAGGTTGCCGGAGTTTAGATGCTAAAAGCTGGGACAATGGCAGAGAACTAAACTGTGCATACAAGAGAGCAACTGTGCATGGGGTACAATTCATCTGCATAATAACAGCTTTTTTCTGGATGCCCCGTAGCCTTGATTTCTGTGTGTTTGGAAACACAACAGTTACCACAGAAATCCAGGAAAAGCCATACCCTAAATGCTTTTTATAAGGCATCGCATTTGACCACTAGAACACAACATCTTAATTATACAGGACATCTGGCAGCCCTGTGAGGTTCAGTCTGCATTTCTCCCTCATCACAGGAGAAATATTAATGCATCAGCAGAGGCATTCTTTGGATAGGGTGATTATTGTTCGAGATAACACTACTGGCACTTATTTTTGACCTCAAAACTTGTTTCTGCTTGGCAGTGGCTTTTGGTATTGTCCAAGTGCAGACTGGTGTCTTCTCAAAGAAAAAATATTTTTGTTTTCTCTTATCTGTCAATCTGTCTACTTAAGTGGTGTCTGTTATCATAATATTATAAAATGAAGCTGACAAATTGCCTTGGGGGAGGGGGGAAAGCACGACCGCAAGTTCCAAAAGGGAAAAGGGTGGTGCTGTGGTGCTTCTGGAATTCTTTTTGCAGTTTCTCAGTTTAATACTGGATTTTAAGGAAACTGTCTTGGGAGTGTGAGCTCTCCAGGGTAAGAGGACACAGGTTGTCTTTAAAAAGAATTTAGCAACTCAGCAGGACAAGTTGTTTATATTATTGCCACAAAGAACACCACAGGCAAGGGACATAGTGGTAGATGCTTTCTAGAAAGTATTTTCCAGCCCAAATAATCTCACTTTTTTTTATGTATGCAGCAGTTATTTTTCTTCCATATCCAACATGTCAAACTGATGGAGTACATAAATTTTTTCTATAATTACTGAGCAATCTTGTAGTTTCACTGGACAAATATTTCATAGTTGATGGTCATTACACCTAATCAGTCTAGAATAATGTCATAAAGAGGAATCACTGAATATATATTTGAGGAGTGAGATCATTTGCCCCTAGCTATCAGCTGATGAATAAACCAAGCGTGGTGTCCTTGTGCCCCCTGAAGGATTCCCACAGGTTTGAAGTACTGTTTGTCTGTGGGACTTACAACTTCCCAAACTCAAGGCCTTCTATGCTACAGCTCAGGGTAAAACTGTGATGCCATGTAGATTTGGGAAACTTGAAATATGTTTAAATGTCCTAATGGCCATGGTAATGTACATCTGGAATGACAGAGTTCTGGTAAAAGGTTTTAAATGTGCTTAGTTCTTTCACTGCAGCAGATGAGAAACTGTTCATAATCTGCTGTTATTTGAGCTGGAGTGGAGGCAGGAGCTGTATTAGTTTCCTGTGGGCATCATCTGCCCAGGACAGTAGCCTTAGCACATTACTGATGAATTAAACTACTTGAGTTATTTGATTTCTGGTATCTCAGTTTGTCAGAATGGTAGCTTGAAAATAGCACACTTCCTTAGACCTTTAGAAGTTTCTAATGATAATGCTGTTTGAATTTAGTGTTTGGTAGCTGCATATAAGGTTGTGACCAGGAAGGATATTACAGCATGGTGCTAGCCTCAGTGACAGCACAGGCTCTGACCTTTTTGAAGTAGGAGAGCTTCTCAGGAACTTCTTTGGGGAAAGTGTTGTTAGCCAGCTTGCAAAACGGTTCATTCAATGCTGAGAAAGCCATAGTGTAAACCATGTTGATCTAATAACTATGAGCCATCAAGTAATTAAAAAAAAAAATGTATATTTTGGACCAGTGCAACCCGTAGTGGAAGGAGATACTGTAATTTTTGTATTAAAATGAAGAAATTGATGATGGAGAAACTGGGTTTTTCTGTATAATTTCATACCACCAGAAATATCTAGTTGTTGCATTTCTTTTATGTTTTAATGATTAGTATTTATATACTCCCTTTTTTGTTTCAAAATGTCATGCCTGGTTTGGAAAAGCAAATCAGTCAAAAAGCTCCTATTCAAGCCATGTGTATATATATACCAGTGGTGTCACCTCTTCAGTGGTGTGCAACTATCTCCCCAAATGCTCTTTACTAAACACTCAATTTCTATTCTAATTCTTGTTCAACATGTCCAGGTGTGGACATACAAGGAAATTTTTATAACTTTTCCACAAAATGCTACAATGAATGGAAAAAATGTTGGAACTTCCTCAGAATTTTAAAACTGTGCTTGATCTCATTTGGGAGTCCGGGCTTGTGCACCAACCCAAACTGTGCAGAATCACACAGTGGCTGATCATGCAACTGAAAACATACAAAAAAATATAGCTAATCTTCTAGTTTTTTTAAAAAATATATTGCCCATTACATTAGAAAACCAACTGATGAAATTTATTCACCTGGTTTCTTTTGAAATGTGAGGCTTAAAATGTGTCATTGTAGAATAAAGTTGACTTCTGACAGAATACTTTTGACATTCCTCAGTTTGTAGCACTTTGATTTACCTGCAGATATCTTTGTGATCATTTTAATGTCTTTAAACACACAAGTCCTCTTTGGGAGGGTGTGGGATGTGTGTGTATATTAAAAATAAAAAATTACATTTTTTAAAAAAAGTAGCTTGGCAGTATTATAGATAAAAAAAAATTGGAAAATAATTTTTTAGTCATATATAAACATAAGTTGCATTGTTACATGTGAGTCATGTAATTCAGTTTTCAAATAAACTTGATCTTTGCTTAGTTGGATTTCATTACAAAACCTGAAATCTCGCTTTTTTTTACAGATTATACAAGCCACATTTACACTGCATAAAAATCCATTTTCTGTCATTCAGGTATTATTCAAATTCGTTATTTATGGCTTTAAACTGCCCATAAAATTGGAAGTACTGTGAAGTGGAATGGAAAATTTCATAGCTGTGCCCTGGTATGGCTGACTAAAAATGCTCGTATGGCCCTTCAAGCACTTGTGGGGATGTTAGTGGCTGACAAATGACAACTTCTTTGTTAGGTGGTCTAGAATGGTCACACTTCAGCCTATGCTTCGTGGTGCTGTTACTTTAACTGAACGGCAGGCCTCCATACAGGCATTTCTCTCCTGTCAGGCTCACTTGCCATTTTTGGCGAGTGTTTATGCTGTCTGTATAAATAATGAAGAAATAGCATGACTGTAGGGGGTTTTTCTAACACCAATTATTTGTTGGGTTAAATCTGGTTGGGTGTCATAAAAGTTTGTAGTTACTAGCTATCTAAATATTTTTGTAAAGGGTTTGATTTTTTTTTTTCATTACTTAAAGTTGGGAAGTGCATTTGTATAAGTATTGACAGTGCACCTTGTATCAAAAGGTAGAGGTAAGTTTAGGATGGTCCAAGTAACAGACCTGTACTATGGCTGAGGTCAGAGGTAGCTGTTGGCATCCTCCAGGTCTGAGGGGTGGCTGCACAGCCTCAGCATTTCGGTGTGGTATGGGAAGAGAAAGATGCTGCAGTGACAGCAGAGACACACACAGCTCCTTTGCCTCCCTTAAGTGCTTCTGGGGAAGTTGCCTGACACTTTATCATGTCATTCACAGCTTTGACTTTCTAGGTTCATGCAGTAGATGGATTTAAACTGTTACGTTTCATTTTTCAGAAATCAGTAGGGCAGAAGGAACAATTTCTGTAGAGGAAAAAGTGTGTTTGTTCAGTCAGTGGTGTTGGAGGTTTAATATGTATTTTAACTCAGTTTCCAAAGGCCGTGAATCTTATATGATTCTGCCTGAATGGAGAGGTTTCTGCTAGCTTTTGAATCTGTTGTATCATTAAAAGAAAAAATTGACAGACGAGTAGTTATTTGATTGATGGTCTAGTTCCTATGAGTTTTGGGATCACAGGTAATAAGGATTTCCTTGTCAGCTTCTGTGTGAGCTCTGCTACTTGATATAGATTACTTGTGGGGGAAAGACCTCACAAAAATTTTAAGTGCATGGCAATTTCAGTTGCAATTAAATTTTTTGGTGTATTTTTTTTGACCCTTTGCTTTTGCTTTTTTGCCATACAAAATTTCATTAAATGAATTTTGAGGGATTCATACTGAACTTCTGTTTAACTTTCTTAGTTTAATAGTGAGCCCTTTCTGAAAGATTTGTTCAAAATTATGAGGAACAGAGTTCCTCTCTGTAAATCTTTAACTACATTGCAAGTATCAGGTAATCAAGCAGGAGTTTCCCTTCTGCCTTGTTATCCTGAGGTTTCCAAAGATGTGGAGTTCTTTATGGTTTTGTCCTTGTCTATACCAAATGTCTTGTAGAGCCAAGTAGCTTGTCTGAGTAGGTGTGTGGCTGTTATGTACCTCTTTGAAGCTGTTTACATTGTTGGAATTGATAATTACCAAACTAATTTCCATCTTATGATTTCTAATGTGCTACTTCATTTAATGTAGTTATAATGAATCTTGTTTTCATTTTTGCTACAAGTGTGAACAAATCTCTAGGCTCTAGGAATAAATTGATCTGATTTGGGAGGGAGGGAAAAAGTAAGAAAGTAGAGCAATGACTGATTTAGTCATCTCCTCAGGTCTGTCTAGTTTTGAAACCAAAACATAACTTTTATACACTTATTTGAGGAAGTAATGTTGGGATAGAGCTTGTAACAGAGGGATGGTTGTGTTCTCAATTTTAGAATATCTTCTACTGTAGTGATGGTTGCCAGGCAGTGATTCTGCTATAATATTTCAGCAAACGACTATTCCTGCTATGTTAGGGAACAAAACAGAAACCCACCACCACATAAGGCCTATTTGCATGTTCCAGAATACTTCTGGTTTGATTTTTCTATTATGCATGTGGATTAGTGTGTGTTCTTTTATAAACTGGGAGATAGTCTCCTAATATACAGTTCCTCCATTTAATATGTCAAAATACAAAGTAGACTAATGTTTCTAGCTCTAACATAGTCCTAATTTTTTCCTGAAGAAAAGCCCACCAGAAACTGAAACACGCAGACCTTAATTTTCATATATTTTGACAGTTAGCAAAAATGTGCTGTGAACAAAAGAGCACTGAAAAAATTAATTTTATATGATACAAGTGTCAAACCTTGCTCAGATGTGCTGAGCTTGAATCTTCCTTGCTACCTGACCAAAAAAAATAACTCTGGCTGCTTTCCAGTTCTCTGGCTAGAGAAAATTTCTTTTCTACATTCTTAGATTATGATTTTCTTTTAACAAAATATATGAAACTCAAATGGTAATATTTGAAAGAATACTATAGAAATAATGTTTGTTGTAATTACTTCACATAAGTAGGGTAAAATAATGTCACTTATGTAAATACTTTACTCTTTTCTTGAGTAAGTCCCCTGTGCTTTTTGAATGGAAGGTAGCATTGCGTGCGTCTTGGGAGTTAAGGGATGATTTATCTTCCTGCAATTTAAATATTGTCATTTGGTTTCATGTTTTTAAAAAAGCCTTCTAGCTTTTAGGTGAAATTTAATTTCCCATTTTATCTTGTGTAGAAGCTGTTAAGGAGGAAAGATCAGGTGGTGCTGCAGCATCCAGACACTATAGGCGAACACTGAGAGTTCCTTCAGGCTGTCTCATACTCGCTCAGCCCTGTTCTGAGCCCCAAGATTCAGAAATGCTTGCATAATTGGGTACTGTTTTGTGACTTATTAATTGCTGTCTTGGGTATATAGTTGCATGTGAGCCAGATTGGCTACTTGCCCAGCTTGCATCACTGGCAGCTGTTTTGCTGGAGGCAGATGACTTGTAAGAGAAGCACCCATAAATTAGGGCATTGCGACTTTTTTCAAACTGTTCTGTGAGAGAGAACCTGGTGAGATGACATTTCAAAGTGGTTTTTGTACACCCTGCTAAACTTTCTGTCTAATATGCACATTTTGCAGTCACATTTTTTTAAGATAATTTTAGGGCAGGACAGACACATGGTCAGCATAAAATTCAATTATATTAAGGACTATTGGTGATGTTTTCTATATGAAAGAAGGTTCTGAAAAAAATAATTCATATCAGAAAGAGGAAGGAGCCTTAATACCCATTATAGAATGAGAGTAAGGGTGCTTTTAAAGGCAGTAGCTAGAGAGGAAATGGAATTATGTACTTCACTATGGAAGTAGTGAAGGAAAGACTTCAGTGGTCTACTCAAGTGTTTTAGTCATATTCGTGTGTAACGTTTTTCATCTGGACTTTGTGCTCACAGTTCCCACGTAGAAATTTAATAGCTAGACTTCTAGAAAACTACTTCTAAGGAATAGTATGAGACATGTGCAATTTCCTGGTCATTAAGAATTCTATTATCATGCTTCTCTGTCCTTATGTGCATTCTGTAGGTGTACACATACTACTCCTTTGGAGACTGGAAAACTTCCTGCATGAGCAGAATCCCTGGACACACACATACAAACCTTGCCTTTCTGTGTCTCCACACCAGCATAAACCAAAAATCTCATCCTAGAATAATAATTTCTTAAAGCTACGTAGCAATTTTAAACCTGAGCAGTTTACTGCTTTTCTTGTCTGCTTATTCTTTTGTTCCTGTAATGCTGTATTTTCTTAAAGTGAACTACTTTTGGCTTTTTTTTTCTGGTTTGTGACTCAAAGATTCTTCTTACTGTTGACCATGCCTTGCAATCTAGTGGATTTTAAGAACCACCTTAACCATAGAGACTGCTTCTGAAATTCATGTCTCCGTGTACAACTTTGCAATAAGACATGTATTTGAGAAATGCAATATTTGATTTGGGCTTGTACTCAGGAAATCAAGGATTATTAGAAGGAACATCAACAATTTCCTCCAGTGAAGTCCTAAGGTTTCATACTCTGGCGGCAAGTTGGGAAGTTTTCTAAATCTAACTCGGGCCCAGTTAGACCATTATATAAAAGAGGGAAAAATAGGCTCTGAAAAAGAATTGATGTCTAACCCAATTTGGCTCAGATAAAATAGTTTTTCCTTCTTTCCTGGAGAAACAATCCCCTTAAGTTGACCTGTTGTCAGAGTTTTTGAACTACAAGATTGTTCCAAGGTACCTTTGTAAGTGGACTGCTGTTAAATCTCCATGTTGCATCATTGCCTTCTTGCCTTACTCTGAAGAAACAGCTGGGAGCAGCTCTGCTTACCAACTGGCCATGGAACCAAAGTCTGCTTGTCTTTACCATGCTGCTATTTATAAATTGCTTTTATAAGAAAAAAAATTTAAAAAGGCAAGAAAGGTAGTTTAGAAGAAATCATTCCTTCTTTCCATGTATTTCAGAAAAGGTTATGTCAATCTGTTCTTGCATTTCTGAGTATATGGCTGCATGACTTTAATCCTATTTGAAACCTTTGATCTGTAAAGTATCTTTATTTTCAATAGCATCCATGACATTCATCTACCTGTCAGTGATTTTTCTTCCAATTCCACTAATATAAACAGAGTTCATTTCTGCCTTAAGTACAGATTATTTGCTATAATATACTTGTACTGAAGTAACAAATATTCTGTATATACTTACCACTGCTTTTCAGGTGACTAAGATGTTGGTTATTTTGATTATCCTGACTTCAAAACATTCCCTCTTGAATGTGAGAATTAAAGTATGTTTAATCTTATGTTATGCTATTTGCAATTGGGCAAAGAAAATCCTGTAGTGATAGATATGGAGAAATCTAGGAGGGTTCAAAAGAATAAAACCCCTTCGCTGGAAGATTTGCTGTTCTCCACCTGCCTTATCATGCAACCATCATTATCTATGAAGACTCATCAACTTAGTTTTAAAAACTGTTCTTTCAGCCTATTTGATCCAGACCAGTGGAATGCACTCACATGACCATCAGCCATCACCATCAAATTAAAAAAGAAGGAATTTATGTAGATAGAGCAGATCATGGACCTTTGTATGACAATGTGAGCAGGCTGGAAAGTGCATTTAAAATATCAAATAATCCTTTGGAAAGAAAGTAACAAGTTAAGGAACGGTAATTTAGACTCCTGCCAGAATATTAATCCTTCCTTACTTCTTTTCCCCTCCTTCAAGCTGCTGCTCGACTATTTTCTCTACAAGCAGTAATACTAAAATTATCAGAGGATAAAGAATGGGGAAAGAATGGAATTTGTGTTCATTTAGGACTGTAATTAGTAATAAACACATTTTAATTTAAACTTTCTCATGCAACTTCTGAAGGTCACTAGCAAGTCACTAGGTCACTAGTCACTAAGGGAAGTGCTAATCTCCTCAAGAATTCTTATACATCTTTTCTGAATGAGGGTTCTTTTAAGCTACTTGGTGATGTCATGGTCAGTTTAGAGGTGCATGCCTTTTGCCTTTTAAAGCAGGTATAGTTACAGGAGTGGCAGTGCCCGGCATCTTCAGATTAGACTTCCAGTTCACTCTGGCCTTTAAAAAGTAGATTCTATGTAGATGTGCTGATAATAGATTCATTGATGTGTTTGTTTAGTGAAGGATTATTGTAAGGAAATTCTCAGCTTAATTGGCTTGCTATCTGCAGCTGGGTTCAGTTTTGTGTTTATTTTTATGTTTGATGTTGCATTCTATTAGTTGGAGATCAGTGCTGCTGGAAATGCTGCCCTGCTTGGTATTTGTCACTAGCCAACCTTCCCAGCTATTCTTAGTTACCAGCCTGATACTCACATTTTGAAACTGTAAAGAGAACTAGAGTTGAGATACATTAAATGAAAAAGCAAAGTTCTGTAGCTTACTTTTTCAGTGGATTTCCCAGGCATTATGCAAAGTGATGTTTTAGTGTGTTTCTTCGTTTATTTTGTTCTGTTACTCAGTTTGCTGATGCTTTGGTATGGCAGAGATGAGAACACTGGTAGTGCAATGATATAAGAAACTTTCATAATGCACTTAGGTACTTTACCCATTTCTGTAGTTTGTGTGTGTATACATATGTATATAACACTTATACATTTTATCTATAACAAGTTAGATAAGGAAATGTCATGGAGGTTTTCCAAGCTCTTTGATCTGTCTTGTATTTAAGTGTTGCAGGAGGTACATACTCAGTTCCTGGAGGAAGAGAGAGAGATCATTACTGTCAATTATCCTGCAAAAGGAACAAAAGGATTAAGTCATTTTTGAGACATAATATAAACAAATAGGGTTTTTTTGTTTGGTTTTGGGATTTTTAAAACTTATTTTTTTTTAAAGGAATGACTGAGGCATGCATAACTCTGGAGGGAGCAGGAGACTGCTGCTGCTCTTGGGAGTATGTTGGGTGGGGGGAAGAGGAGAAGCTTCGAGACTACAAGAGTGGAGCAAGAATGATATTTACAGAAAGGAGCTGGAGATCTGTGGTTCAAAGACAGAAATGGGTGAGAGGAGCAACTCCATAACCAGGCCTCAGAGGGAAACTTCCCAAGGGCACAGAAGCATAGTACAGTTTGCTGCAGCTAGGAAATTTGCTAAAATGGGTCCATTTTTATAATTACCCATTTTACATTAATTAGAGATGATATCAAACTGGCCCACCAAGCCCAGGCTTTTTATCTTAAATAATAGCCGGTAGTGGCATTTCTTTCAGAAGTGGTTTTTTTCCCCCCCTCTGAGCTTCTCTGCTATGTTTTGTCACATTACAGTTTGGGGCATCCTTGGCTAGAGGATATGTCTGGGCTATGGTGAGTACCCACAAATTCATCAGTCTCTGTGAACTTTTTTTAACATCTTTGGTTATGTTTAGTTTCTGTAAAAGAACCTGCAGCAATGACTGCAATAATCTGATTATGTGGGGTGTGAGAAATAACTCCTTTGGCTTCTTTTGAGCCTGTTGCCAGATGATCTAGTTACATGGCTCTCATTCATGTGCTTGTGAACAGTGCTGACCAACCCCTCTGCATTTTCCTTCTCCATAGCACTGGTAACTACAGAGTGTGGTCCAAACCCTCAGTTTTCCTCACTCCCGAGGGATCCCAGGCTGGATACCTCCTCCCAGTAGAAGCTGCTCTATATCTTTATTTTATTAGCCTGTCCTTTACTTTTTCTATACTTCTGCCTCTACATGCAGCACTCAGGCCATAGGTGTAGAATAGATTTATGCAGTGATGCTTTTTTCTCTGTTGTCTGATGTTCCTTTTCTTCTACTTTCATTTAACCTCTTTGAGAATTGGGTTGATGCAAATGACATTAAGATGTCTGTTGATAGGATACGAGTCCCACTTCCTATGTAAGTAGTTTAAAATGTTGTGTTGTTTTTGTTCTCAGCATTTGCTCATTAGTACTGAGTTTCATCAATGTCTTATTGCCTATTTACTTGCTATATTAACATTTTTCAATGCTTTTCCACAATCAACTCTATTTCTGATTGTCCTCAGGAATTCTGTGTCATCAGTGCACGTTGACACTTCAGACTCTTATTGCTTTTTCAATTAATTTTAAGTGTGTTGATTAAGATAGACCCAGCTTGAAGCTTTGAGAAAGTCTTTATTGGCAATTTTATTCTTTTTGTGAGCTTTCTATTCATTCTTTGCTTTTTATGTTTTAAAAATTGCTAAACCAGAGAAGAGCCATCCCTTTGTTCCCATGTAAATATGATTTCTTCAGAAGCATTAAGGGGAGACCATGTCCAGTTTCTTGTTGAGTTGTTTTGGTTGGTTGGTCAGTCTGGAGAGGAGAAGGCTCTGAGGTGACCTTATGGTGACCTTCCAGTATCTTAAGGGGGCCTACAAGAAAGCTGGGGAGGGACTTTTTAGGATATCGGGTAGTGACAGGACTAGGGGGAATGGGGCAAAGCTGGAAGTGGGCAGATTCAGACTGGATGTGAGGAAGAAGTTCTTCACTATGAGAGTGGTGAGACCCTGGAATGGGTTGGCCAGGGAGGTGGTTGAGGCCCCATCCCTGGGGGTCTTTAAGGCCAGGCTGGATGAGGCTCTGGGCAGCCTGATCTAGTGGGAGGTGTCCCTGCTCCTGGCAGAGGGGGTGGAACTGGGTGACCCTTGTGGTCCCTTCCAACCCTGACAGATTCTGATCTGTTTTAGCAGAGGACTTAGTAGTGTTGGCTTAATGGTTGGACTTGATGACCTTAAAGGTCTCTTCCAGCCTAAAGGATTCCATGATTCTTCACGGGCTGACTGGTTCACTTTTGTTGGTGTGTGCAGTCTGTTTCAAAGAGTCCAGCAGATTTGTTTGGTATGGTATCTATATTTGAAAATCCTACTGATTTTCTTAAGTGATTCATTTAAATGTTGCATCTATAAATGAATTTTGTGGGGTTTCTTTTTGTAGTTCTCACCCTTTTTTGTCCATTTTCTCTGATAGTTTCCCCCCATTCTTCTGGGTCCCTTTAAAAGCTGCTGTTGTAGCTGTTAGTTTCTAGCCTTGTGGTACAAGACACAGCTTGTGATTGGTAATACCACATTGTAAAGATTTCATTCCTTTGAAGGTTACTATAATAAAATCTTATCTTTCATGTGTTGGATCGGGCATGATTAAATATTTGATTATTTATTTTGGCAAGTGTATCTTCTAGTTTAGTTTGTATGTGCGTTGCAAGGGTACTTGTTAATATATAAGTTCTGAATGTCATAATTTAACTGATACTTTAAAAGTACTCCGAGTATAAATTCTAATTGCTACGTTTCAATTGCTACGTTTAAATATTGTAATTAAATGCTGTAGAAGGTATTTGTTACATGTATTGCTTTCAGAATGAAATCTATTTGTCTTTTTCATAAAGATTATGAAGGTTTTTAAAATGGAATAATCAACTACAATAGTCTGATAGGTGTTGTAGAAGTTTTTCTGCTTGCCTCATTGGGGCAGGATTTTTCAACTCAGATATTGCTGGGAATCTTGACATCCGTTAGTTTTTCTATGGTTAGTGTTAGTTTTAAAATAGTAGGTATTTTCCTCTTTTCTGCTTCCAAAAAAAGTAAGATAAAAGCAAATGCAGGTGTTAGGGGATGCTAGTTGGGAGTTGAAGTTGTTAAGAACACAGAATTAGTCACAGATGAGTGTAGACTTGGGTTTGTTCTGTTCATCTCATTAACAGCTATTTTGAAAAAACAATCTGAAAGAGACTTTGTAGCAAACATGTTAAAGGCTCTTAGAAAAAGGCTGAGAAATTAAAAAAATTCTGGTGTTCCCCAAGGAAAAATTACTTTGCATGCATTTATAATATTTGATGGATTTATTGGGCATGCTGCACTACAACTTTATTGTAAATAATATTTGTCCCAAGTGGCAAATGATATTCTCACTGCCAGTGTCGTGCTCTGTAGGCATTTATGTAACTTTCAGGGTTGTGATGATTTTGCTAAAAATGTCTTGCCGTTTAAAAGAACATCTCAATATTTTTCTGCTTGTATAGAAAAGGCTGACAAACTTCTTATTATCTTACAGTCACTGGAAGACACTTGACCCATCTTGACCTCCTTCCGTTGTATTAGTTTCTCTGAGTCATGCTACCAAAATGAAAAGGAAAAAAAAGTGTTAAATCTGAGTATTTTTAAGATCAGCTGAAGCTGATACATTGCAAGGCTGGTTGGTTTGGGTTTATTTTGGGGGGTGAAGGTGAGGAGGTGCTGGTGCTTAAACAATTTCACTCATCAAAATCATAGGAAAATTTATTACAGAAACAAAAGGCTGTAGGTTACTTAGCATAAGGAACAAGTCATCTTCACCATTTTTCACAATTCTCTTTTATGCTAGAGTTTCATGTGCCCTTATTCGGAAACCTTTGCAATAAGAATATTGTGTGAAACTAACTTGAGCCTGTTGAACAGCATAGCAGAGTAGCTTGGGTAGGAAGTCCAAACTGGAGTGAAAACAGGCTTTTGGCTGTGGTTCCATTTCCCTTTGCATGTAGGAGGTTATACAGTTATGCTTTCAAATGCAAGAGAGGCCTGTGATAGTTTTAACAGCAGAATGGAACATAATTTAGTAAAAGGCCTATGAAGAAAAGAGCCTGTATTTTTTAAGATGTTGATTTTGGGACAAAGATGATTTTTCTTTCCTGGAAGTGTACCTTTAGTTACCATATTAACAGTGTGAAATTCAGCTTACATCTTCACAGACTGAATCCATTGCAGGAGGAAGTGCTATTTAACATTATAAAACCCAGTGCATTTCACAATGACTCCGGAGTTTTTTAGGGTGTTGGGGATTTTTTACCCTCTTTTAACTGAAATCCAAGGTTATTCATCTCTCAGTCTTTTCATAGAGGACATGGCGAGTTGTAATGTCTCCCAGAGCTGTCTGGCTGCATGCTCTCTTCCTAGATGGACGAGTTTATCACCAGGCAAGGTGGCACAGTGTCTGTGGCCTTCCTCCTACTGTTAGTGGTGATTCCTTTGTTCGCTTTGCATACACAAGATAAGCACAACATAAACAGCTGTCTGTGCAGGACTTGCTGTTTGGGGGACAAAGTAGATCTCCCCAAGTTGTTTTATTTAATCTAGTCTTCATCTGATGTTACAACAAGTGGGAGGACATCACTGTTCTTTCTTTTTCGTTTAGAACAGCATCACAACATTACTACATGGGAAAAAAAAATGGCATTCTTTCAAATCTGCTGCCATTTGAGGTTTTTTTTCAGCTGCTTGTGAATCTGCCAAGTAAAGTACTACTTAACAAGAATCCATTAGAGAAAAGTAAATTGGCACTTTCTGTAGAATGCAGCAATTTGCATTCCCTTGTTTCTCTCTGTTTCTGACAGCAATCTGTAGTACATTCTTCAGAGTCTCAATATTTTTTCCCCAAGAGATTTCATCTTGTATTTCCTGGCACTTCAACCAGATACTTGTCCATTAAGACCCTTTTTCTTTAATCTTGATTTAACTTTTGCAAACACAATTGCTCTTGTGATCAGGCTCATAATTATACTCTAATCTGTTTTCAAATTATTGCTTTTAATTCTTAAGCTTGAGCAACTGAGAATTTAGTTAGTTCAGTCCCCACATATAACTTCCAACCACAGCACTGCAGCAACATTTTCTTTCCTTTATGACATAATATCTTCTTTGACTTCTTGACAGTTTTCTTTCATCTTACTTCCGTATCTTCAATCCCTGTAATATTTCTCTTTTGGTCATCATCAAGCTATTGAAAGAAAACAACACTGATTTGTCTAAAGCTTGTACATCGTGGCACTCAAATCCCACTCAAATGAAGTGATGGTGTTTAGTGAATTAGAAGTTTTGTTACTCTGAAGATGCTGTGTCTCTGAACTACCCTGGGGGAATTGAAAATACAGCCTTATGGTCTGAAAAAAAATTGTCTTGTGCCTGAAGTTAACTGGAAACCATCTATAAGCTTTTGCAAAACCAAGTTGTTCAGTGGCTAGGCTGCATGAAAGTGTTGCTGATTGTTCGCTTCCTCGCCGTCCCAATTCGGTGTGCAGAGATTCAAAATGAAAGGGAACTTTGCACAATCTGTATTTAACTTGTGAAATACCTTTGTGTATGATATTGGATCTGTCAGAACTTTATGTGGGTTCTGCAAAGATATTTAGAGAAATGCAAAGGTGAAAAATCTGTTGACCTTTGTAACACACAAAGGCACACAACATAGGCTCCCTGAGCTGTGTTGCTGATGCTGAAAGAATATTGTGAGAATTGGCATTGCTAACTTAAGAATATTCTTGTCTTGAAGGGGCTGCTGTTGTCAGGGAGAAGGTGCCAGAGCAGGTGATCATTTGGTCTAATTTGTTTCATGTCAACCATTGTTACCTTCATGTTAATTTTTGGCTGAGAGAGTTGTAAAGTTTAATTTTATGCTGCTTGTTTTAGGGGGGCACTTGGGGAAAGGGAAAATGTAGGTATTTTAATAAGATTTTAAAGAGAAAGTTGTAAAAATCTTAGTGAAAAATTCAATATCTCTTTTACTTCAACTCGGTGCTGAAAAAAAAACCCGAACTTGTGGTCGTGTGAAATAGTTTCTCCTTGTTTGCTGAACAGAAAAAGATCTGAGTTTCATTCTTAGAGCTAGTGTAATGGATGAAAAAGCTCACTTGATTTAAAAACAAATCTAACTCAACAGAAGGGGCAATTGGTTCATCTGTGTTGTTTTTAGTTACTGCCTTAAGTATCTCTCAGCGTATAGTGAAATGCTTCAGCAGAGAATTTCTGCACATCTTTCTATTGCAGAAAGATAAAATTCAAGGTTGTTCTCTCTGTTCCAACATGATACTTTAACAGTGTGTCAACACAGTAGTAAATGCTTTTACTATGTCTAACAAAATAATGTCAATAGTTAAGTGTCAAAAGGATCTCTTGGGAGGAATTTCTATATTTTTGCTTTTTGTAAAATAAACACCACTTTAAAAAATGGTTTTAGATGATAGTCAAAGAAGTACAGAACACCAAAACACCAAAGCAACTGTACAGGATCAGAGCAGTAATCCACCTAGCACTATTTCTTCTCTTTGATGGTGATTAGAACCACATGCTCTAAAGGAAAATGCTTATAATGGACAATTAAAGGATCTGCACATAGCAGGCTTTTTTCCTCTGCCCTCCCCCAGTTGCCATAAATTACTGGTTGGCCTTTACTCTGACGTGCAAGTCTGACAAAACCTAGAAGGAACAGGAAATGACCTAAGTGTGGTTTTAGCCAGTTTTTTTTTTTTTCATTACCTACATAAGAAGAAAAGAAAAATAACCATTCCCTTGATAGACAAAACACCTTTTAGAACCTTTTTGAAACATTTTAAGATCTTAAAAAAAAAAAATAGTGAAAAGATTGGGGCAAATGTAACAAGCAATAATAAAACTGAAAACTTTCTACAGCAAAATAGAAGCTGACCTGCTGATCCCCCTGGTTACGAAAGCAGAAGTAGCAGGTCTTTTTAAAAACAAACAAGCTAAACACATAGAAAAGAAACAAACCACCAACGAAACAAAAAACATTTTTCTGTTTTCAGGAAGTAATATTAATTTCAAGAATAAGCCCACTGATGGCTTATTTGAAACTCTAGCTTAACAATGGATCATTGTTGCTCTGTTTTTGTATCTGTGCTGAGGACAAAGTTACAGAAAACAGTAACTAAAGGTGTGAAGTCTCTAAAGTGACTCGTTAAAGTTTATTTAGGTGCAGCTGTTGTCAGAAATTTATTTGCAGAGAAGATCAGGATGCCATGGAGTCTAGTGAAAACATGAAGGTGGCCAGACACCTCTATGTTCCACTGTTGTTCTTCAGAATCCAGCCAAATTTGTTGCAGGTACTATTTAATGTATAGAATAGCATTTATTAAAATAATTAAGTTAGAAGTCTCTTTCCACTGAAGGAAGATTTTAGACTTTGTAAAGAAGTGCAGATGATGCCACTTTTCCTGAAAGAGTTCCGTAGTCTAAGATAAGGGGATATGACTGTTTCCTGAAATATCTATATCCAAAACTTTTTTCGTTCAGAGATTTTGGCTATCTGCATACGTCACAACCTACTAGCTGTTTTGCAGCCTTGGATAAATAAATTGTATAAAATCAGGAAGTAATAAGTATTAGGCTTCCAAAAGTATTGTAGTTTTTTCCTGTCCCATTTAGTTTCATGGGAAGGTTTGGTGAGTGGAGGAAAACCATCATGACTCTAAATGCCTTAAGTGTCATATTGAATGCTTTTCCAAGTGCTGTATTTTTTCTTGATTACAATAATCTACTCAAGTGGGCTGTTATTTTGGCCTGCAAGATTTCACAATAGAACGTTGTCCGTGTTATCTAAATAATACCCCCTCTGCTTTGACAGAGTCAGTCTTGGGTTGCGTCACCTTTGGTCTCATACTGAATTCAACTTAACTACATAATAACATACTGCTTTTCAAAATCCACCTTTTCTACACAGAGAGGGGAAAAATCCTAATAAAGAAAGAAATAAAACAAGGCTTCCTGGTTGTATACTGCTCTGTTTGTTTTTATATCATTAAATTACTTGGGTTTAAAAAGCTAATTGATTGTAAGCTGCTACAAAAGACTTATTTAGGAATAAAAGCAATGAATCTAGTATCAGTCTTGTTTGAAAGGCAGTCATGAAAAGAAGTGGATATGTAATGTAGCCTTTTTCATATTTTACAATAAATGAGTTTCTCATCTGGTTGTAGAATTTTGCTTTTGAATGAGGTGATTTTTTACAGAGTTGATTTTTGAATCAAGTTGCTATGGTGTTGGTTTCATTGTTTAGTTAATTCTATGCTTGGTTGCTATGGAAATACTTATTTACGGAGCTAATGCTTAATGGTGTCAAACAGATGCTACTAGCAACTAGGAATCTTTTATATGTGATCAATGAAATACTCAATCAGAAGTAGAAACTCATTTTTATAGTAATCTTCTCCATTAAAATTTTGGAGCATGCAGTGGGAATGGGTGGTGTCAAATAGGACAAATTTTCTTTTCTTAACAAGCATTAAAGTAGACACTGAATCTCCTGACATTGAAACTAAAGCTCCCCACTTACCTACTTTAGCCAATCAAACAGCAATGTGACAGATTTTAACCTTACATTGCAGCTTAGGGTATGAAGCATATGTATGAGTTATAGGCTAGTTTTAAAATTGAGTTTTAGATTTCTAAGCTCTGAAACACTTTTTTTTTTTTTTTTTTGTAGCTGTGTATTTTAAATCTGGAATATTGTCCTTAGTATAACTTTGCACAAACACACGTATTTCTCAAGTAGCTAAGATGGTATGATTTTGTATTTTGTAAGTTTTTATTCTGAAAATATCATTACAGTTATTTATCCAAAAAAAGCTTGAATTGAGCATCAAGTTTTATTTAAAATTTGTTTTTAAATGCTCAGTGTACTTTTATAGTAATTTTAGTGCTTTTAAACTTGAGAGAAGTAAAACCCATGGGGGTTTATTGCACTTAACCTTTTAGAAGTTTAAAATACTCCTCAAACACGACTTTAGCCAAAGGGAGCTGTGGCATTCATGCAAAGAAGATCCAAAAAACCTCCACCCTCCATGGCATCAACTCTCTTCTGAAAGACACATCTGTGAGAGGCTCTGGAAACGCTGGCTGTGCCATGATAGGAAAGATCACTTCTTATAGAGAAAAATCATTAAAAGCAAACCAGAAAACTCTGAAGCTCTGCCAGTGTTCAGTGACTGTCTTCTCCCATTTCTCATCTGTTTTTAGTTTATTTAGACTATAAACTTCTCAGAGGAGCACTGTTTCCTTTTTCTTTTTAAAAATTAACATTGCTTGTTCCTGTTGCCGTTTGGACTATCGGCTGTGTCGGGGAAGGGCCTTTGTTACTATTACCTTGTGTGCTGTTTGCACAGTTTGCAACAAATGTTTCTGATGCTCCTAACAACCTGTGCTTGCAAAAGTACCATCTTTAACTTTCGATAAGTCTTGGGCTGATACTCAACAAGCAGGGCAAGCAGGGCCTTTGCCTCTTCTTCTTTTTTCCATTTTCCATCCATTTTTTTTTTCTTTCCCTGGTGAATAGCTAGATGGATTTCAAATTGTGTCAATTAAGTTGATTCTAAAATTCTTCTGTTCAAAATGCATATGGAAATACTGTTTTCATTGTCTGAAATCATAGAAAGGGTAATATCTGATGCCTTCTGTCATTTTTCCTGTGTATTTCCAGTAAGTGGTATGTATTTAAAATCTCCTTAGATTTGACTAAACATCCGTAGAACTGAATATAGTGTCCATTCTTCAGAACAGCAACTCTGGAGAATTTGTTGAGCTTTAAGAACTTTTGTAGCCTTTACAAAATGTATTTTCAGTGATTCCCTCTGTCCACACTCTTTGATGGTTTTGAGCGGTATGTTTCAGTTTGACCTAAACCCATCACTGGCTAAAGGTGGCCAGATCAGAAAAGGTCACTTGTACTTAAAGGAGTTTTGTAAGCTGGCTTGTCTTCTTTTAACTGTGCTGAAATATAATTCATAGGTTAAATAGCTTTAATTATTATAGTTAAACATAATACAGTCCCTGAGTGTTAAAGAGCAAGGCATGGTACTGTTGTTATGCATGGGGTTTTGTTTGGTGTTTTATTAACTGTCATTCAAACTCCCCATCAGCTTGACAGGCCATTATATTAAACAAGGGAAGTGTGATCCTTGCTCTTTGGCTGGACTGGGAGTCTCTGGGGTTAGAGTCAGGCTGGTAGGAGAGCTGCTCCTCCAAGCTCACTGGTGATTTGGTACATGGTTCTGTTGGCACTGACAACAGATGCTCGAAAGCCAAAGTGTGTGAGTTGTTAAGCAGAGGTTTAAGTTGTAGCTTGGAACTTTTCTGACTGAAGTCCCTCCTAGATCAGGTGTTTCTTGTTGGAGGAGGCGAGGAAGAATGTTATGTGCAATGGATTACAAAATGTTAGTATTACAGAGTACAGATCTTTCTGCAACAACTCTTACAGTTGCAAAATCAAAAATTGCTGAGGCACTGTCTAAGACCTATTTTAAGGTCTGTTGGTCTGTTCACATTAAGTCAAAATAAACTGTATATTTTTAATTCTGTTGTAAGTTTAATTCATGTCTGTGAATAATTCCTACCTTTTGTTGACAATTCACAGTAAGTAATTAAAGCTTGGCTGCCAAACTCTCAACAAAAATAATGTCCAGAATGCTGCTGCTTTAATATTTCAGATACAACTTGCAAGGCATGGGATTAGGCTAATTAACAAAAGTCTGGTAGGTAGTGAGAGACGAAGTATGGTTTCCTTATAGTTTATGAAGAGTGTGGAAAGGAGTAAATTTTTCTTTAAACAGAGGAGTTTTTGTAAAGAAGCAGAATTTATCAGCTGTTAACCTTTAAAACTGCCACCCTTTGTCCCTCAAACCATTTCAATTCTGCAGAAGGTCTGTTAGGGAATATGCTGGTGGTTTCTGTTCCTTTCTGCCGGCTGGTGTGTGTGGGAAGGCTTTCTGGAGTTGAGTGCCATCTCGTGGTGCCTTGGTAAGCATCCCAGGAAAGGGAAGGGAGGGGAACAACCCCCGGGCGTTATTAACCTGTGAGGATTTGGTTAGTGGGGAGATGTACAAACTTGTATTTACCATAGAAAAATATTAATTGTGTGGTGATCTGCATTTTTCCATCATGCTTAGTAGAAGAGATTGCTACTCTGGGCCTAAAATGTTCATCAGCTCATTTTAGTTACCTCAGTGTGTCACATGAAATGACCCCAAAAAGCTGACAGCTAATAGAGCCTGTGGTGGCCTTCTGGCCGTGCTAATGCACAGTACTCGTCTTCTCTCAGGAGGCAGGACTCCTAGTTAATGGTGATGTACAGTGAATTAAAAAGATTAATCTGTTGGCAACATACAGGTAAACTTAAGTTTTGTTTATTTCAAAGCTGTTGTAGTGCCTGTGCTGTAAAATTGGTATCCGTGGAGTAGCTTAAATCTTCTGATTTAAATGACCACAGAAAATTTTCAAACATGAATCCAAGCTGTGAATTTTTTCATTTATATATAACTGTGTGTAAAACTGTGCCCTACCATTAAAATATCAAACCATTATTTGCATTGGAAGTAGATTTTGCATGAGCTAAGCACGTTATTTTGCCTTGAGTACACTGAGCATGGGACACAATCTATAGCAGTGGCACTTTCCACTAAATGTTTCCTCCCTCTGCAACTATTTACTATTCCAGGGCTAAAGCCAAAAGGAAGGTTTTGAACCTTTTTAGTTGTATAGATTGACCCCCCAAATTCTAACAGTGTGGCTGATGTGACTGTGGGTGTGTGGACATGTGCACAAAAGCTCCCAATGCCTTAGAAGGGGCTGCATCAGGAACAGGAATTGCAATTAAAAGCTTGGTACAGAAATGTTCTGAAGTTAGCAAGATCATAGGTATTTTGTAGATTTGTTAGGATCTCATTTACAACACAAATAAAATCAGCTAATGTTCCACATGTTTAAAAGAAAAAGTAAAATAATAGAAGAACTGGGGGAAGGGAAACCTCTTTTGTCTCCTGTAATGGAGGTTGCACGATTGCAAGCAAGCTGACGCAACTTAGACCAGTAGTATCAAAGGTTGCTAATACAACTGACAAAACTCATGTGAACATCTGATCTTTGTTGCTGGCTGAGTGAAGCAGATTAATGCAGACTCTGTGTCCGAATTTAGGAGGGCAGAACCAAACCAAAAGATTACCTATCTTTGATTACAGTAAATAAATGTCAATCTGGAAAAAGAAACATGAGAGTAAAGAAAAGAGGAAAACACAAAAAACCTCAATAAACCTGTCCAGATGGGCAACTCATGCCAGTTTGTTAGGGGAAAAAAAAAAAAACCCTTCATCTTTACAGTGATCTTGCTAAAGTGGTCACACAAGTGCATCCTGCAAAATGGATGTAGCCAGATAATGTTGGTCATTACCGTAATGCTTGTCGTTGTCAGGCTAACAGTCATCCCATATGCTTAGTTTTGGGTCTTTTTAAAAAAAATAAAAAATGAGGAGATGGTAGCTAGATTAAACACTTAAATTAAAAAAAAATCAAATTCTTAATTCTTGATGTAGATCTGTGTGCATTAAACAATATGACAGCGTAATTTACTCCTGATTTAAGCATATGCTTAATGATAATTGCTTTTCATAGTAAGTGGCTGTCATACTATTAATTGTAAACATGGTTTAATGGTATGTCTGTGAAGATATCAGAAGAGAAAAAGAGCCTTCAAGTGCCACCTTTGCCTGGGTACTCCTGACATGTCAGCTTGTGTATCTTTATCAATATTTTCTGCACTTTCTGCTGGACAAGTGCCAGCCTGGAACACTGTTTTCTATGTGAAAAAGCTGTTGGTCTTAGAGGAATAAAACCAAAAATAGTTATCACCTATAAAAATAAGTAGAAAAACTTACGGGACGGCAGAATATGAATACCCCCCCATGGAGTATTGGCACTTGGTTTGTGCTCTGTAGCTATGGAAAAGAGGGAAAAAAGGGTTTATATTTGTTGGACTGGAGAACGGATGTTGTGCAAACAAATTAATTTATCAGAGAGTGTTTAGGTCCTGTCAAGAAGTAATGAAGACTGAAACAAAACAGACATCTGAATGCTGTTTCTTGTGTGCTGTTTTTATTTTTTTGCCAGTATAGAAGGAAAATTAAGTGAGTGCTGTTGACGTACTTGAAGCTGATAGCATCTTCAGATTGTGTTGCTGACGTTCTTTTGTGGGTTTGGTGGGTTTTCGGAACATGTAGATTTGTAACTATATTCAAGCAAAATCTAAGGGAACCTCCTGCAAGAAAATGCTTTTAAAATTACCAGTTTTTAACCTGAGGTATTTGGGAGCTTTTTGCCTTTTTTTAAGAATAAATGATGTTGGTGCAATGCTTTCTGCAGTGTAGTTACAAACCGCTACTGTTCGAATGGTTCTGGAAAGAAAACATAACGTATGTTGGAGGGTTTAGGAGAGATTTGCTTTATAAGTTGAGAGGAATAGAAGCAGGAAAGCACTGTCACCACCTAATTTCCTATACATGTTAAATGATTTAGAAACAATCCAGAAACATTGAAATAAGATGCCATTCTGGCATCAAGATACCTCTGCATGCGATTTCTTCAGATTATTCATTAGGAGCTTTACTGGGGTAGCATTAACTGAGAAAATGGTCAGAATTACAGACAAAAACATGAAGGGAGAAGCGTTTTATCACATCACATAATCAAGTTTTATTCTGTTGTTTTTCAGCATTACCATATCACCAAATTTATTTTTTTAAATATTTTTTTATATTTCTTTTTTTTTTTTTTTTTCCATTTACAGATGATACTTTGGGATTGGGATTTGAGGCAATGGTACAAGCCCTATTACCAGGTCAGTGTATTAAGATTCTAGTTATTCTTTTGTGAAATGTGTTTGAATACAGAGTTCATTGTAAAGTTTCATATTTCAATTTTTCTGTTGATGTTTTGTTTACCTAAGTTGTCCTAGTGAATTCTATCTCTGTGTAGCAGAGGCTTGATACTTAGCAGTTCTGACCAAGCTGACAGGGATCTGCTTCCTGCGGTGTATATGGGAAAACCTGAGACAGGAGTGGGGGTTTTTGAAATAGCCATTAGCATAAGGCTGGGGACTGATTTCCCAGCAGTGTCACCAAACTCAGGTCTCAGGTCAGATTCTTGCTTTTTTTCTCCTGACTGCTTTTTTCTCTCCCTCTCTCTTGTATCAGGGGTGGCATCTAATCAACTATACCTGTTTCTCAACAGAGAATTATGCCAAATAAAAACTTTTTTTTGGACAGAATTGTTAGGATTTGCTTCAGTAGAATAAGGGTTAATAAAAGTAATGAGGCTGTGGAAGCTGCATCTCTGTGAGTGGCTTATAACAGATTTGTCACCAAATTTCTTTTGATATTATTGAAAGAGACAGAATACTATGTTTAATTCTAAAAAAAGTAACTAAAATTTGGCACCAGATTTTTATTTTAAATAGATAAAAAAATAAACCAAAAGCTAGTGTTGAATGCTGAAAAGTTTTTTAATGTTTGAAAAAAAATTATCCTGCAAAACTTAGTGTCTGAATATGTCTGTATTTTCTTTAAAAGAAAAATATATTGCATTGGTTTTTTTTTAATTTAGAGATTTATAAATTTGCAATGGATAAGATGCTTCTTTAGAATGCTGTAAAATGTTTGGACATGTTAATGGTTTTCAATGTTTCCATCTGTTCTAGAACGCTGGCAGTGGAAGTGGAGTTGATCTTTCAGTACTAAATGAGGCTCGGAGCATGCTAACAGACCTTCTGACTGACCCATCCCTTCCTCCACAAGTGATTTCTTCCCTTCGAAGCATTAATAGTTTGATTGGTGCTTTCTCAGGCACATGCAGGCCAAAGGCTAGTCCGTTCACACCATTTCCTGGCTTCTTCCCTTGTCCTGAAATAGAGGATCCTAGAGATCGGAAGCTGCTCAAGGTCAAATGACTTTAATTTTCATTTGTGTCTATTGCAATTTAAAAAAAAATTGTCAAGGAAAATTAATCTGGAAAGGATGGTCCTGGATGGATACTTCTTTACTGAGCACCTGTGAACTATGCTTAAGGTCCAAAGAAAGCAGCTGTGAAAACACATTGAATGAAACGTAGATAGGTACCAAAATGCTCAAGTGGTGGATAAATAGACAGGTAAAAGCTCTGGTCTGTACTCTGAACACATGATTCCTTGAAGTAAGCACAGGATTAAAAAAACTAAAAGCAAATAGAAAATGAAGGTGTTATTTTCTCATGAAATAGCACGAAGAGTGCTGTTCTTGATTCTTCCAGATTCTTGAGCTAACAATAACTGTCAGTGTGGCTTTGTCATTGACTTCTTTTCCAAAGAAATTTACTCTTGTGAACATCAAACTAGCCATTAGACAGAAAAATATCTCTTCTTTCAGTGCAGTTCTGCACTCTTCCCACGTTGTGGGACCGGTGTGTAAATCTGCTGTTACTTCGCTGTTTTGTAAGATAAGTAAGTGGAAGGAAGAATGTAGTTACTATATAACACATTAAGGAACGTGGAGGAAAAACATTCAAATACAAAAACCCAGCTGCAGACAGCTTGAAGCTGTTTATTTTGGAAGGTGGTCTGGGATGTCCCTGCCCTATAGTTGCTTCCATTTTGAGGCAGTGGGCAGCTTGGCCCAGACTGATCACTTGTTAGCTTAGTATTTTAGAGTCAGGTAAACTGCCTCAAGCCAGATTCAGCCTGTGAAATATTTGTTGGGATCCACTGTCAAGACAAATGCTTTTGGGGAAAAGCTTGATGTCTACAGGTTACCCTGTAGAAGATCCTGCAGGACCATTGCAGTATGAAATTCCGTGGAATGTCACATGGATATCTGCAGGAATCAGTTGAGTTGTGTTCATAATAATTCAGCATGTGTTTTTCTTTGTGGATTTTTTAAAAAAACTGCTAAGGATTGGTATACCAGAATAAAAAATATGATTTATGTGAATATGTAACTTATGATTTTAAAAAAAATTATCTAGTCAGATTTTTTTGAGATCAAAATACTCATTGCTGCAGACTAGTTATACAGATTATGTGACATTGAAAGATTGGGGGTTTTTTTATGGCTATTCTCCTTTTCTTCTTCCTAAAAGTAGTAAGAAACTGAAACTGGGCTTCAGACCTTGGGCTAGAGTCAACTGGTTATCCAACACTAACTCTTCACTCAGAGTTTCTTGGTAGTCAACAGCTTGGAAAGTTTCTTTACCTAGTTGGGAAAAGTTCTGGAGATTTGTCCTATCCCCAGTGTTCCCTCATTCTTAGAGTAGACAGGAAGAAGAAAACTAAGTGTAGATGCTGGGCTTTCTTTCTACATTGTGCTAATGTGTGCACATTTTTTGGGGGTGAGGATCTTTCTCTTCCAGCATTGGGGATTTTCAGCTGTGCTCCCCATGCTGTAGGCAGGTTGGGTTGTCACGCAGGTTGGGTGGATGTGGTCTGCTGAGGGAAGTCCCTTCTGGCATGAGAGCACTACGACTGTGGTAGCACACACAGCACGCTCCTCCGGGTCTCTCTGGGGCTGCGTAGGGATGCTGTGTGTTCCTGGGGGCAGTACCTGCCCTTCCTCAGCCTGCCCAGTTCCACCTTTCTGGCTGTGACTGCGGTTTTGCAGCAAAGCAAACAGAGTCAAGGTACATCCCGTATAGAGGACTCAAAGCAGGCTGATTTTTTGGGGTAAGAGACTTTTGTGTGAACACTCATATTTTTTTAAATGTTATAGCTTTGTGTTTTAACTGTGTTCTTTGTCCACCTGATGAAGCTTAAAATCACAAAGTCGTCATTTCTGCCAGATGTTTGAAGTGGTAGTATCCAAGGGTCAGCTGTCCTTACACATGACCCTGCAGGCCCTACTCAGTACTGCAAATATTGCTTTGGATTTTTTATTGTTTTAAACATTTTTTTTCTGCCATCCTTTTTATTTTGCAAGGTCTGATCACACATGTCTGTATTATGCAGAATAATCTTCCTGTCCCTCTCCTTCTGCTGAGTGCCCAAAGCTAGGGATGAGTTATCAAGTGAATTGTGGACTGAACGTAGTCAGAGGTTTTTTAAAAAATTGTTTGTTTAAAATTTAACGTTTAAGCCATCTGTGCAATGGATGGAGATAGGCCAGAGCTGGCTTGGCAGTTTCAGTTCAGTGATCCTATCTTTTCTGTTAGCTAGGCACTACTATTTAAACAGGGATATACTTGGCTGGGGGTATTTCAGTAAGGCAGAGCTAGTAAGCCCTGAGTTATTTCCATACAGGACTGTTTGAGCACCGTTGCCCTGCTTTGCAGAGGACTTTGTGTTCCAGTACAGCAGTGATTCCCAGTGCTTTGGCTGCAGTGTGCCTAAACTAACAGAGCTTCCAGGCTGGGAGAGGTGGGGTGCCTGGGAGGCTTCCCGGGTGCTGTGGGGCTGGTATGGGAGCAGAGATTTCAGCTGTTGAAAGCTCTAGAGGGCAATTGTTCGGATCACGTGGTTTTCAGAGTACCAGCATCTTTACATATTTTAATTTGAGGAAATAAAAGAGATATGAAAAATAATTATTCCTAGTAAGCAAAGTAATTTAATTGCATCTGTTTGTTTTCTTGAGCAATGAGAGTGAACATGATATACCACACTTACTGTTGCACTGTGAAGCAATGAACAATAAAGAGTCTTCACAAGCAATAAATTAAATTTTAACATCTGTTTTTAGTGTATAGATTTTAACCACGGTTAAATCACTCAACAGGGATTAAATAGCAGGAATAGCCTGCCAACACCACAGCTGAGGCGAACCTCGGGAGTTTCTGGCATTCCACCTATAGAACCAACATCTTGTAGATGGGAGCGGAGTAACAGCAAGAGATCTCATCAGGAGTACAACGCATCGAGGTAAGCACTTAACTGCATTTTAAGGGCAGTAATAGATGTAGCATTTCTAAAATGCTCATGTCTGTAACATTGGAACTTGGCAGAGGAAGTGTTTAATGTAAAATCCTGTGAATTAAGTCTCCAAATTGTGCCAGCATAAACTGGAAAATGTTTGAAGTTAATGATATACTATACTTTGTAACTCTGATCTCAGGTAGAAATCAGGTCATTCTGAGGTTGAATAGCATGCTCTGTCATAATAATTAGGCCTGCATATCAGTTTTAGTAGGAAATGAAAAAAAAAGTCTTAACATAAGTGATTGCAAAACTTACCAGTTTAACCTCTAAACCTTTACTGACTTCTACTTCTGCTTTTTACTTAAAATATGTATCACTCTCCAACTTCCACATGTCCGTGAATTTGTTTTCTAATTAAAAGGATGACAACTTTCTTGCATTTGGTAGTTGCTTCTGTGTGTGTTGCACCACTTACTATTCTTACAGTCATCAAGCAAGCAGTAGATTAAGAAAGCAATCTCTTCTCTACTTATTTGTTAATATGGTATAAATAAAACTTGTTTTTTTCCAGAATTAAGATTCTGTCTTGAATTAGGATTAAAATAAATGTACATTTTTTTCCTTTTTCTTTAATATTGTGTGAGTGAAATGTGAAACTTCACACACTTAGTTTTATTTAAATGTGTAAATATGTTGGCTTTGCTCAATATCTTGTAAGAAATGTACAACAGGTGTTTGAAACTGTGTTGCAGCTTAAATCCATAAAAATGTGTGTGGTTTTGCCTTTTTTGTACTTGGTATCTCTTAAGACTTTAATGGTTTTACATAGTTCATAAGAAAAGTTCCAGAGATGCTTTTTTTTTATTAAGAAATATGAGTTATACTGATGACTGATAATTACCAGCAGTGGTAGAAAGTTTATATACACACATCCAAGAATTTTTAAATCAATATTGAATTTAGTCTTAAAGTGAACCATTTAAATAATTTGGCCCTTGTCAGTGGGTTTTCCCCCTTGAATAAAACATGCTCTTCAAGTTTTTACATAGTAAAACTTAATTATAGGTTGTATATAAAATATAATAGAAGGTGCTGGTAGTAGCAGTTGCAGTAGTTTAAAGATTGTATTTTCATGCTGATTTGGTTACCAGTGTTTAAAAGAATCTCCCCAGTTATATTCGCTGGAAACAACCAGAGATCAGAGAAATCACTTTAAACTTACAAACCATGGGATTTCAGTTTGAGGCACAGCACTGCTGCTGCAGACACAGTGTATGTTCACAGAGGGTTTCCTTACAGCTCCTACTGACCAAAGAACCTGCTCAAGCTCACCCAATTAAAAGCAGCAGTGCAGAAAATACCCTCGCTCACGCTCCACCACTTTTAAAAAATCTCTTGACCCTGAGGACTAGCACTTCTGGTCAGTCACGTTTCCCTGCTCCTCTCTGCCCCCATAAAACCTTAGAATATGTGTTTGCTTTTCTGTGGTTTGTGTCCTGCCCTCCACAGTCCTTGCCAGCACTTGCACTGTCCTTGTCTCCTTGCACCTTCCAGTGATCCTTCTTAGCAGGTTCCCTTTAGCTCCTAACACCCAAGCATCTCCAAACACCCAGGAATGCTGACCTCAGAGATAAGGTTAGGTGGCATAGCTGTTCCTGCTGCCAAAAGAGACAGTCCTGCATTCCTAGGACACGGTGCCTTTGGCTCTAGCTCTTGAGTTAGCCCCTTGTATTGTCAGGAAAATAACAGCAATAAAAAGACAGTTTTTTCTGCCTTGGGGAGCTGTTTCAGCCCAGTGAATGTTGGAATAGAAGCAAGGAGAAGCAGGCTAATAGTAAAAAGGGAGAGTGAAATGGCAAACTGTTCACTTGGAGGAAAGTTTATCAAAAATCAGTATTTTTTTTTTACATACAATAACTGCCTTCAGTTGAATCTTAGCTGAGTTGACAAAGGTATTATACAATGGTACAATAAATTAATATTGTTACAAAATTTGATTTAGCATTCCAAATTTTTTTTTTCTATCCATCTGGACAGCATGCAAAAGCAGCTCTTGGGAACTGTGTTTTTATTTGCATGCAAATTTTTCATTTGGTTTCTCACTCAAGCCCTAGCTTCAGAGGAACTGACCTGGCTTAATACATAGCCTTTCTACAGTACCTACTGTTGCATTTTTGTGTGCTCTAAAGGAATACATGTAAGCTAAACAGTGTACAAGGAGTGAAAAGTTCAATTTATCCCAGTTGTCAACCCAAACATTTTTCAGAGTTGACTAAAATGTCAGTAGAACACTTCAGATGTATAAATCTGTGTTTATACTTCAACTAGTTTTAAATATCTATGTATTTAAGCCAATGATGGGAAATCAACTATTATTTCTGTATGTGACTTTTTTTAAAAATCTGATTGAACAAGATTAAATCTGTTTTGGTAAGTAGTGTTGTCCCATACTGAAATGAAATAATTAGTTTTACATAGACGATTTTCACTTTGAGCTACATGTGTGCAGTTATTTTTAAATGCATGTCATATTTTTGTTTACCAGAGAAAATACAGAATTGGAATTTTGGAGTGCAGTTTAATGCCTAGAACAGCAGATGGCATAGTTCAACAATTGAGTTTAACAAATGAGCTACTGAAGTAGAATATGACTACATCAAAAACAGCTTGAGTTTTAAAATTATCATAAATAAAATAAGTATGAAAAAAAATCTTTGAAAAGCAAGCTGTGGCTGTGTAAGATTGTTGTGATATTTCAATAAAAATGAAAGACAAGACAAGAAAGAAAAAAATATTCTTACTGTTTTATTTTCAGCCAAGGATCTCATTCAAATGGGTCTTTTGGTGCAAACTTGCTGACAATCCCAAAACAAAGGTCATCTTCTATGACATTGACCCATATAGGCCCCAGACGAGCAGGTAAGATCATCCAACCTTTATAGCTTAGTAGCAGGATGTCAATGCAGTAGCTAGTGCTTCATGTATTACAGCTGAGTTTTTAAATGTAAATGTAGCACTAAAATGACATTGACATGTTGCGTGTATTAAAAAATGGTTTATTTTTAATCTACTTCTAAGAATATTCGAAATTACAGTTAACATCAACTTTGTAGAAATCTCAGCTAGTCACCGAATGCTGCATAGCTGCAAAATCTGTTGATGTTCAGTATGGTTAGTACCTGTTGAAAATTGCACTGTTCACATACATTAAGAAGGGACTTTTTTTTTTTTTTTGTAATTATGCTGTTTGTAACAGTGTCACTTCAATACCCCTAAATACCTGCTAGACATCTGACATGAATACTTAAATTTTGGAAGGATTTGGAGTACATTTTATTCTGTCAGATTAATAAGCTAGGAGATGCTGTAACAGCAGGGCTGAAATAATGTGTTTATCAGTGTTTCAGAGATTAAAACTGGTCTGTTTGTCCATATTAAGTGAAAACTTGAGAATGTCTTTTGACATTCCTCACTTTCCATTTTAGCATGATATAAAAATAACAACCTACCGAATAATTTTGTTTTACAGCAGTTTAAAAATGCTGGTTGGATTGAGAGAGATAAATGCACTTTAAAATTAATTAATTAAAAAAAAAACAAAAAACCAAACCCCAAACAAACAACAACAAAAAAAAAAAACCAAAACAAAACAACAACAAACAAAGGAAACTAAACCAAATCCAAAACCTCACTAGCTTACTCTGTATCGCTTTGATGGTTTAGTTCTTTCCCTTTCACTCTGCTAAACACCAAGAAAGATGCAAACCTAGGCCAGATCCACCTTAAACACGTTGTTGGACATGCTCAGTGGTTCTGTCCTCATAAAAAGCTTTCCTACTTTGAATCCTGGGGAAAGCATTGAGTGCAGCAATGTGCATTAAAACCTGCTGAATGTGTACATGTAAAAAGGATTAAATTAAGATGCCCACATTAGAGTACTAACCCAGTTTTGTTCTGGAAGGGAGTTTACAAATTGCTTCTCAACTTCCCAAATCTTTCTTTGTGTCAGTGAAGTGACATTTGCTTTCTGAAACGTCTGTCTCTGCACCTAGCAACGTGGCCTTTGAAAAACCTTATCTTTCACTGTAGCAAAATGTGATTACATGCTACTCTCAGGGCATGGGGGTCAAGTCAATGTAGCCTATGACACTGTTAGAAGTATATCATCTGTGTATTCCTTAATTAAGAGCAATGCTATATATTCTCTTAGTAATTTGCTATCAGGTTTTTGCTTCATAGTTTGTAGCAGAATAAGTGATTCAGCTCTGGGAAATCCACCTCATTATTTTGCTCATGGGCCCTTTGTTCTTTTGACAAAAGTATATTTACAATGGCTATGATAACCTGCCTTTTGTGCATTTTCACAAGGGAAAGAAATTATCTTTTGGCTTAATACAAAATTTTGTTATAAATTCAAGTTGGATACAGAGTAGCCAAAGTCCAGATTTACCAGCTTGCTTTCCTGGATTTCACAGACAAAAGCCTGAAGTAAATCCTAGCTTACTCTTTGAGAAGGAATGAGGAGTTTCATGGGCCTAAGGAAGATGGAGTTGGTTGGTTGGTTGGTTGGTTTTTATCTCTAATTACCCATGAACAAACTTCAGACTTCCCACCTTCTCCTCCCTCCCCAGTGGCCTATTAGGCAGATTTAGATAGTCATGCCAATAATAAAAAGGGTACATCAGTGTCAAGAAAGGCCACTATCTCCCCACTTTACTCCCTTAGTTCAAAAAATACAATTACAGCATTCTGGTTTTTTACTGTGTTTTTGAAAACGTCTCAAGCATATTTTTTCTTTATTACAAAATAATGAGGTAAAATATTTTTGTCTAGGTCAATTATCAATGCTGACTTGATTTTGATTTTTTTCTTTCTGTAAAATTTAAAGAAGCAATCTTGAATCAGAAAGGAGCATGGAGAGTTTCAGCTACTAATTAAATTTTGCTGGAGCTAAAACCAAAGCCAAAGCCTTGAAAGCCAGATGTTGTGTCAGGATACATAGTTTGCCCTTTCAGATGTGTAACCTAAACTGCTGCATCATTGTACATCTCAGAACTTGGAATAGTAACAGCCTGAGCTATACATCGTGCTTTGAAAACTTGCACATTGTTTACAATTTATAAAGGTTCTTGTTTAATTTCAGTCTTTCCAAACAGCAATGTTTTTATTGTAATCTGAACCCCATGTGATGTTTGTTTTGGAAGGTGCTTCTCCTGCCCTGAGTCCTGTGGGTTCACCTAGCCATGGATCTGTCTCCAGTGGGGCTTTCAGCAGCTGGTCACCTGTAGAATTTCCTGATACTGCTGATTTTCTGACAAAACCAAGCATTAATATACATAAGCCTTCAGGATACACATTTAGTTCTCCAGATATTCAGCAGCAAGTTAAAACACCTGTAGGCTATGTGTGTAGCAGGTACTGTAAACTCTGTTACATTTTTAATAACTTCATATATGTTGAAAGGAATACAAGTAAATAGAAAGATATAACAAGACGTATACATCAGTTAGTACTGAAAAAGTCTCATAATAACCTGTAACTATATTATCTAAAGAATGCTGTGTATATGCTATAGATTTGAAATGGCTCATCCTAGAAAGCAGCAGTTATTGCAGAGTAACAATATTTTACAGTTCTTTAGAAAAGGAGGATTTCCTACCTGGGAATTGAATTCTGTATTGCTGAATACTTTCTAAGTAATGAGCTGTGCTTTGTGAATTTGTGGAGATGAGTCCAGGGGAGGTGGTGACTGAGTATTTTCTAAGTACAGGCTAAATATGTTTGCCAAATTTAGGAGGAAATACTAAGGTCATTTGGTGGAAGAACCTTCAAAAACATGCCATTTTAAAAAAAGTACTTTGCAGCTATTTTTCAGTAAAACAGAGCAGTAGCAAAAGAAGAAAATTGTTGAATGTTGTAAATATTTTTTATGTATTCTGTAAGCTGTGGACGTCAGATACTCAAGCCTGTTCCAACACCAGAACCAGAATTTGCAGAATATAAAGACAGAAAACCAGGTGGGATTTCAAAATAGACAAATATTTGATACTAACTTGCTGCTTTTTTTTTTCCAAGCTAATTAAATAAAAATGTTTATATTGCTACATTACATTTTTCCTGTACTTTAAGTAACTCATATACATGTATTTCATTTTGGTTTGTGACTCAGGATAATCGAGAATATCCAAAATATTGCCTGCTTCAGACTAAGAATTTTATAATAGACTACCACTCATGGCTTTACAGTTCTGTACTCCATATAACAAAAAAGTTCTTTGCCATATCAACTAAACTAATCACTGAACCAATTTTTGCATGTAAAAGGTTATGCTTCTGGCTTTTCTCAATCTTCAGATAAAAGTTGTCTAATAAATATTGTCCTTTACAACCTTCTTTTTTTTTTTTCTGGTTAAATTCTTTAAAATTGTTTAGAAACAAGCTATTCTGTTTTGGTGAAGAATCTGTGGGATCAGTTGAAGAATCATTAAACAGTAGTAATTACAAATAAATTGATATAGTGTTTATGTATGTATTTTCTTTAAGGTGATAGTGGAAGTGCCAGTATTTCAGCAGACTCTTCCCACCATGCAGAGAAGACGAAGGACGAAAGGGAGGAAATGGTTGATCAAACACAGAATAGTCAGCTTGTAAGCATGTAATTGCAAAAAAGCTTGAAATAACTTTTATCCATACAGCATCTCGTTATCATTTCTAACATGCTGCAAAGAGGTCATTGCATTCCTAGGAACTGTAGTTTCTGAAATGTAGCGTTGTTGGAATTCTAATTTTCATTTAACAATTTTGTAGTTCTGGCTTGTGTAAATTTCACTAGCAAATGACAAGAAAGACTGTGATTAACTTTTTGTTGATCAAAATTAATTTGTGTAGGCTAAATGTTGATAGTGTGATTAAACACTGACTAGTACTTCTAGTTTTTCATAAGTTATGAAAGATGTGGCAGTGGCAGTGAGACAAATGGATGTTCATACAGTGCAGGGAGACAAACGTTTTAAGGTTTACTAACATTTTGGGTTTATGCATCAAGTTTTTTGAAGCTTGTTCAGTTAATGAACTGTTAAAGCTCAGAAGATGCTGTATTAGCTTACACATGAGCTTTGTTAGCTCATTTTCGTTAAAAAGAAATAAGGAAGCCCTGGAGTCTGCTGCCCCAAAATATGAAAAGCCATGCCATTAACTGTGCTGTTTCCACTACTGAGTTAGTGTGAGTTAGGATTTTCTCATAGCTGTAGTTACAGGATCATTCAACAAGTTCAGTAATGATTTATTGTTTTTGTGGCTTTTTTTTTGCCAATGCAACTGGCAAATTAGTTTTCATTTTAGAGATAATAAAGTATCTTGCTCACACAGGTGGAGCAGAGTCCTACGTTAGAAACAACATTACTAGACCATGATTCGTTAATGGAGAAGATGAACAACTGGAATTTCCAAATTTTTGACCTTGTACAAGAAATGGGAGACCAGTCTGGAAGGATCCTTAGCCAGGTTTGTTGTCTTTTACTATATGAGTGTGTGTAAAGCTGCCCTGCTTATACATTTTATTTAAACCTTGAAGAAGTTTCGCAGTCAACATATGTATATAAATGCTAATTTGAAAAGTAGAAGTATCATTTCCCATGTACTCCAATTCCTTGTAAACCATAAAAAGTTATTTTTCTATAGACAACTTGCTCCAAATTTTCTGAATTTATTCTCTATGTAAATCTAGGTTAAATCCACACTTATTAGGTTTTATAGTAGTATGCCATTTCCTAAAAAAAGTTCTCCTGCTTTCAGAATTACTACCTTCTCTGTCAACTATTTCTTTTTTCTTTATGTTAGTAAAATATTTCTGACAGAGCTATACCTGTGGGAGAAGAGAAGTGATCTTTTAGGCAGTCTTTTGCCTCTTAATACTACAAACAATGGGATTTTTTTCCCCATGTTGCATTCTGCATGTAGTATCCCTTTTAACTCTTTCTGACCTATTGCTAACTCTTCTGTGGAGTTTCATGTTGTGCTGCAGGCCATCTACTGGGGAGTGCAAAAGTATCACCCTGTTTGCTCTTCCCCAGCCTCTCCCATTCTTCAGTGTCATCTGGAAGCTTCTTTGTCTGTCTTTATACTGGATTTAGCAATCATGGAGCTCTAGCATGAGCTGGATTTCTTTCTGCTCTGATCACCAAATCTCTTTATTGCCATTATTTTAGCTTTCTGCCATGGAGTAAAATGCATGCTACTCTTGTTCAAGGAGACAGGTTAGAAACACTCAGGTGCAGCTGAAGCATAGGCCTGCACCTGTACTGAAGGCAGGAAGCAGTAGGAGAGGTAATGTCATTTTTGTCATTAGACACTGTCTTTTCTTTCATAATGCACAATATTCTGTTTGGGTGCTGTTTTAAATCTTCAATTAGTCTTGTATGGTCAGATGTTTTCAGGTCTTCTGTCACCTCGGTGACAACGGTTAATGAGCAGAGTAGAATGGCACAATCCACTTCTTAGCAGCATTTGTACTGTGGTGTACTAGTACTTTGTGAGACACAGTAACTTGAATTCCATCTGTGGGCAGTCCAGGGCATAGCTCAAACCTCTGAGTTCCTAAGTGTTCAGGTTTCCACTTAACTCTACCAGAATTTCTGTATCAGGCCTTCCTGTTTCTGTGTGTGTACCACTTGACCTCCTCCTCCCCTGGTTCTGTGTGTGTGTACCACTTGACCTCCTCCTCCTCCTCCTCCTGCCCCAGGGCTTCTGTCTGTTGTGCTGCAAGCATTTGATCACATATCCCACCCAACAGCCAGCTGAAAGCTGTATTTTACCATCATCAGTTGTAAGGTTCCTAGGTGGGGTGTGTGTAAGGGGAATAGCTGGGACAGGGGGCAGGAGGGATGTCCCCTCAGTTTGCTCTCGTGTTCCTTTGAGGACCTCCCACACTTCAGAACATTTTCTTCCTCTTGAGTGGCTGGGGAAGAAGTGACAAAAATGAGGAGCAGCGACATGTTTTGCAAAGCTTTCGGAATATTTGCAGTCTTAGAGGGGATTAGGTCTTTTAAGTCACTGGGTTCTACTTGTGATATGTGTAATACATCTGGACAGTACACACATGTGTATGTGCTCCGAGTATATTTTAAAATATTTTTTTGCTTACCAGCTAGCTTTGTTAAAAATACCCAAGATAAGTCAGAATGAGTAAAAGAAATAGGTTTTCCTTGCCAAAGTCTCAAAAATAAATGCGATGTTGTTTGGGTTTTTGTGGGTTTTTTGGTGTTTTTGTTTTTGTTTTTTTTTTAATAATTAAGAATCTAGATTTCTTCTTTCTAGGTCACTAATGGAATGAAGAATGAGTTCTTCAGCATTATTAAAATTTTTGAGAATATTATTGAAAATAATCAGTTGTGACTACACTTTATCAGTAAAGAAATAAAAGCTTTTATCATTCAGTATTTGAGAGGATGATAAAAATTTTGTGCTAAAAAATCATTAAACATATCTCCATGACAATAACTTTCAGACAATCTTTAATGGAATGTCAGGAATTTCCATCTCTACAGCAAGCAAAATTTTGAAAATAGGAATATTTTTAAAGTTGAAAAAAGCAGAATATGCTTAGGTATATTTTTCAGACTAAAATTAATTTTAATATGTATTTAGGTAACTTATACCTTGTTTCAAGACACTGGTTTGTTTGAAATTTTCAAAATCCCAACGCAAGAATTCATGAATTACTTCCGTGCACTGGAGAATGGCTACCGAGATATTCCCTGTAAGTACTACCCAGTTACTTATGTTTGGCTTTACTCTGTATGTGTGTGTGTCCATGCAAACACAGACAATGTCTGAACTCAGTATATTTTTAATGAATACATTTGTCAGAATTTAGAACTGATTCAGTGAAATGCAGTAAAAAATTGCTGACTGAGCTCATTAACAGGTAGGTGGAATATGATACTGAAGCATTTGAATGAGTAGTTGAACCAAATCTACTGAAGTCAGTTGGAGAGTGTTTGCTGGTTTAACAAAAACTTCATTTAGGCCTGTAATAGAATAATAAGAAAATATAGAATGTTGACAGTAATTATTTATTTTGCTGCTTAGGCAGCTAAATTTATTGGAAAAAACCCACCTGCCAGCACCATGCCACCCCCAGCACACACACCCCCACACCCCAGTCTCACAAATGTTTGCACCAGCCAGGCTGGAAGCAATGCTGGTGGCTCACCATCACTGATTTAAAAGGCTGCTTTATTCTTTCCTGACTCTCAGGTAAGAAGAATTATGCAGAGAAGGATGAAGGTTGTTTCTTAAATATATTCACTGATGTAGCCTCTACGAATCCTTTAAATTCAATTTCTCCTTTATTTTTCATCAAAATCTCCCTTGTAGTAAATTTGGTACTTTTTTCTCTTTGTTCCTTTTGATTATATATCCAACAATATTTTTTGTTACATCTTGATAATTTCCAGATCACAATCGTGTCCATGCCACAGACGTTCTGCATGCAGTGTGGTACCTGACAACACGGCCCATCCCTGGATTTCAGCAGAGTCAGAATGAGCGCAGGATGGAAAGTGAGATGGGTGGGTATTCATTCACAGGGGTTAGTTTTTGCTGTAAGAATGTTTTAATGACCTTACAATAGGTAAAACAAATTATTTTGGAAGAAAATGTCTAATTAGTCTTATCACTCACATGATTTCTTTTTATTTTAATATAAGGCAGTAGAAATATCACAATGTTAGTACACACCATCAGAACTATCATGCAGTAGATTTCTAGAAAATTTATGAGATGAATAGTGGTTAGTTTCTTAGCCTTGAATACTGGTTCCCTTAATAAATTTTCTATGCTAATATTTTTTAATTTTTTTTGTCAAATTAAATAGATCAAAGAAAAAATACCAAAGTCAAATTGTTTAATTTAATTGAAGTTCTCCTTAATGGCTTTAGTACAACAGTGAGTATTTCAGAATTCTGTATTAGATATCACATGCAGATACTCAGGCATTGAAGTGACTGCCCTAACAGCACCTGCATAAGAGCATCCCTGAGAGAGAAATAAAGACTTCAGGTTTTGTATGATATAAATTGTAACCAAGCTTGCTGTTGTGTTCTTTATGACTTCATGGAATTAACTTTTAAATTTAGATTTGTATTTTTTACTAGAATATATACTGTAAATAAAGCATAATTATTCTAAATATACACTTCTATACAAAAAAATGTATGTATCTAAGTAAAATGGGGAAAGCAAGAACTCTAAGAACTCTAGTTTTTATGTACAGTAAAAAAAGGCGAGATGCAGGTTGTGGCTTTTAAAAAGTGGTAATTTTAAGAAGTAATTTGTGAACTGTACAGAACATCTTACAGTATATTTTATTTCTTCCTTGATAATCAGCCCCTTTGCTGTCACCTTTCTCTTTTTTCCAAATTTGTCCATACCCACTGATTGCACCCTACTGCATTTTCTTTCTGTAAGTGTTAAAAGGGTCGTCCCTGGAGACTTGACATCTGGGACACTTCTCACAGGCTCCACAATGTCTCCTAGGACTTTGCCCTCCTTGTGTAATGGCATGAAACAGCTGAAGCTTTTATTGTATTTGTAAGGCTGGACCTACCCTTTTCCTCAACCAGTGTGGCCATGATGAATTTCTGACTTACTTGCTTCTCAACTTTTCTTCAAAAGTGCTGGTTTATCTATAAATAGTAGTATGACTTTTTTTTTAAAGTGTCTGTCTTTGCTAAGCATTCAGCTCCACAGTTGCAAGGTTAATTGTATGAAGATTACGTTCGCAGCAGTATGTGGCTGAGCAATTCAAAATGTATTAAAAATATGAATAAGTAATGTTCTAAAAATATGATTTTTGTATTTTCCATTTTCTTAGAAGAAGCAAGGGATATTGCCCCTGTTCCAGTCAGCTATATTACTTCAAAAAGTTGTTCTATTGCTGATGACAGTTATGGTTGTCTGGCATCAAACATACCTGCTTTGGAACTGATGGCTTTGTATGTAGCAGCTGCCATGCATGATTATGATCATCCTGGTCGTACAAATGCTTTTCTAGTGGCTACAAATGCACCTCAGGTAAGAAATTCTTAAACCAGAAAACTATTTGTCTGCATCTGCAATCAGAATAATAAAGATTTTTCTTTTCTATACACCTACTGTAACCTCTTTGGGATCATTTAATGTCTGCAATTACTGTAAAAACACACGTTCTTCTAATAGTCCAATTAACTGCATTTCTGTATTTCAAATAGTCTTCATGGTAAATAGCCACTATCTTGAAGGGAGGCTGAGTTCAGTAAGAACAAATCAGCAAGGCATCCTTGTTTTTATTTCCTGTATTCAACTTTGTTGTTAGAAAAGAGTAGGAAGAAAAGAGGTATTAGATTTGGGGACTAAAAGGTAAAAAAAAGAGGTAAAAACTAAAGGAGAGTAAAACTAAACAAAATACTAGATAGGGGGAAAAAAAATTGGGGCACGGAAGAATATTTATGAGGGCTATTTGGATCTCTCTTAAAAAGTTAGAGACAAGAAACTTAAATAATAACAATATCATCTTCAACAACAGTAACAATAGTAAATGAGAAATCGATAGAACTTTTTAGAAGACAGACTTTAAAAATGAAGTTTCCAGTCAATTTTCTATAATTCCTTATTGTGGAAGAGTTTAGGATGTAGGCAGTTATGCAGTGCTGCTGAAAACAGTATGCAAGAAAGAATAAAAACAACCAGCCCAGACATTCCAATTTTCAAAAATATACATGTTCATTTGTGAATGATCTCCTCCTTTCCTCAAAACATGAAGATTATTTTTGCAGTTTTCCAAATCATTTTTTCAGATCCTATTTATTCTATATTCAATGAATTATTTTCTAGGATGTTTTTTATAAACAGAGGAATTGTGAGTAAAAACTGCTGTTGTTTTAATATTTTAGTTAACTCATTTGCAGTTAAAATTGGATTCATCTGCATTACACACATTGAAAGCCAGCGATACTCCACACCCTTTGACATTAGCCACACTTCCTACATGCTTTGGAGTTCTTTTTCTTTTAAACAATACTGGAATTAAGAGAAATTCTGATTTGATTTTTTGTTGGTTGTTGGTTGTTTTTTTTCAGCGTGTGTTCCACACATACTGCTGAGAGTGCACAATCTACATTTTAAGTGTCCCTACAGGGTGAATGTAGATGTCACTAAGACATCATTAAGAACTTTTCAGGAAAGTAAAAAACTTTGCTAATTGTTTGTTTGTTTTTCTAATCTGCTGGTTTTGTTTGACTTTAACCCTCAAAAATACAAGGTAAAACATAATTTCCAATAGAAACTTCAAAATATGTAATTATAATTTTAAACCTTTATTCTGTCATTTATGATTATTTTTCTTGTTTTGTAGGCTGTTCTCTACAATGACAGATCAGTCTTAGAAAATCACCATGCTGCTTCTGCCTGGAATCTTTTCTTGTCACGACCAGAATACAACTTCTTAGCAAATCTTGATCACGTAGAATTCAAGCGTTTTCGTTTCTTAGTGATTGAAGCAATCCTTGCCACAGATCTCAAGAAGCATTTTGATTTCCTTGCAGAATTTAATGCCAAGGTTTGTTACATTTCAGTGCTTGCACTGAGCTGGGCAGTAGTTGTTAGGACTAATAACTTGCATTTAAAGTTTTATGCTATTTAAATTTAAGTTAAAAAAAGGCAAATAGAGTATTTCCTTTTTACAAACCAATTGTAGATTGTTTTGTACATTACCTAATAAGCAGATGTGACATAGGGACCCAAGGAGACCTTGATCATATGTCACATTTCCATCTTCTAAGAGATAGTACAGGATGTTTTTTTACTTATCTAAGACAAAAAATGATATAGAAAATTTAATGCAAATGTCTGTTTTGCAAAGCCTGCAAAAAAACCCCAAACCACTGATGAATATTTTAAAGTTAAATATTTAAAAAGGTATGTGCTCAATCCAGGTCAATGATATCGACAGCCATGGGATAGAATGGAGCAATGAGAACGATCGCCTGCTGGCCTGCCAAATCTGCATCAAACTGGCAGATATTAACGGCCCAGCAAAAGTTAGAGAGCTGCACCTGAAGTGGACCGAAGGCATTGTCAATGAATTTTATGAACAGGTGGGTGTGGAAAGTATAATTTACCCTTTTTTTAATGACAGGCTGATGATCGATTCTTTGCATTACCAAATGTACAAAGATATTAAACATTTCATGTACTAAATCTTCAGGTAAGATATTTCCATTTTCTCTTTCTGAATACTGCAAATGTATTTTTCTAGGTAGCATACTAACATAATCTTTTACTTACTGTCAATTCTGTTAGAAGCTTGAAAACAAGCTCCCTGCCAATATTGTCCATTTTTCAGATAGCAGTTTATTTTCTTTTGTGGTGTTGGTTTTTTAATTTGTTTTGGTTTGGGTTTTTTGTTTGATTGGGGTTTTTTTTGTAAGTTGGTTTTGTTTGTTTGTTTTAATCGTGGAATGATGCTAATAAATCATAAGAATTTCTTCCACTTTGGGAAGTTAAATTCACTATTATGTTTCCAGGTTAAAGAAACATACCTTGGAACCCACAAGACTGGAAGTGTGTATTCAGCTAAGTCTTAGTGCAAAGACAGAAGATACTTCAAAATTTTCAAAGTTAAATATTAAAAATACACACAAGTAACTGACAATATTAAAATGTAAATAAGATTTTTACAGTGGAGCCTTGATAAATAATCCTATCAAGATTGTCTAGAAAAAAGAATGAAAATTTGTTGCCTATTTTTAAATTTACAATGTTTGTACATCCCCCCCCCCGAAATATGTTCTGAAATATATTTTACATTTCTACTCTGTTATTCTGTAGTCAACTTTCTGAGGAGTTAAATATTCATGAGGCAACAACAACCAAGGACTGAAAATTTTTTTTGAAAATAGGAAGATAAAAGCAAACAACAAAATCTCTTGGGAGATGTAAAGAATAGCAATAATAATCTGAAGTTCTTACAAGTACTGTCTGACCTTAGTATTCTAAGTTGCTTCCTTAGGGAAAACTTTTTCATAAAACTATTAGGTCCACAGAAGTTCTGAGATAAGTGATTATAACTACAAGGACTGAAATTTTTTTTTGAAAATAGGAAGATAAAAGCAAACAACAAAATCTCTTGGGAGATGTAAAGAATAGCAATAATAATCTGAAGTTCTTACAAGTACTGTCTGACCTTAGTATTCTAAGTTGCTTCCTTAGGGAAAACTTTTTCATAAAACTATTAGGTCCACAGAAGTTCTGAGATAAGTGATTATAACTCAGAGCTGTGTACCAGCAGCCTTCAATTTTTTCTGCTCCAATTTATAAAATGGGAAAAAAACCCAAATGGAACCATTTTATTCTGGATGTTGGAGTTCATTTCATTCTTCTATGACTTTTGGGGGAAGCCATTTACCAGAATGCCTTGCTCTAGCTGATTACTTTCCCACTTTCTCTGTTCATCAGCTCAGCAGTTGAAATAAAATCTCTGCTTACCAAACAGCAGCTCCAGTGGAATTAGGTCTCCATCCATGCAGAAGAGTAGCTCTCAGCACAGCTGAGGGGAGGGTTATGGGCTGTGCAAGTCTGAGCCATCATGTGTCTTCATCTTAAGCTGGCCTAAATACATTTTCATTCACTGAGTCTCTAACACTATTGCCTCTAGTAAATGTACAATCTGTGTGATGTTTACATGATTCCTTTAAAGTAATCTTTAAAATAGAAGTTAATTTTGTGAGGAGTTCTGATAGAATTTTTCATTTCTTTTTCAGGGTGATGAAGAGGCAAGTCTTGGATTACCTATAAGCCCCTTCATGGATCGTTCTTCTCCACAGCTTGCAAAACTGCAGGAATCTTTCATCACTCACATAGTTGGCCCCCTCTGTAACTCATATAATGCAGCCGGGTTGCTTCCAGGGCAGTGGGTTGATGAAGAGGAGGGGGATGCAGAAAGTACTGAAGATGATGATGGAGCACTGTTGGAGAGTGACGATGAAGAAATAGATGATCTTACTTTAAGTAAGTTTCTGCATTTCTGTTAGCACATATGGTTGTCGTTTAATAGATTCAGACACAGCAATGATGGTTGAAGTTGTATAGTACAAATATTGCAGATTTTATGATTATGCTGCTTAATAAATCTTACTCTTTTAATAACATTTTTGTTGATACCAGGAGGCTTACATTTGAAACAGAAGCTCATTGTTATCCTTTGCAATGTTAATATTTAAATATTCTAAATAAGCATCCATGAGTTTTGCTCAAATTTATATCTCTTACATGCCATTGGTTTTGTATGTGTAAAATACAATTACTTTGAATCTCAAACAATGAACTATGCTTGTAATTTTACAGAAGCTCAAAGAAAAAAAGGTAGACGAATATTTTGCCAGCTAATACACCACCTCAGTGAAAATCACAAAATATGGAAGAAAGTGATTGAAGAGGAAGAAAAAAATAACTCTGAAGGAGCTAAACTGCTGACTGAGATCTCATCTTTACCTCAAGCAGATGAAATTCAGGTTATTGAGGAAGCTGATGAAGAAGATGAGCGACAACTAGGAGAAGACAAGACATGCTAAGAAAACTTCAGTGGTGTCCAGTATAATGATAGCCTATTTTTTTTTCACTGTGCTGACTTTAGCCTGACACAGCTCTCATAAAATTGAAAGGCCTTAATACTGTGAGAGGATTCTTTCTACTCTAGTGGAATCCCACTCTTATGCACTTTTGCCACACAGAATATGAAACTTTATTCAGAGATTGAGTATTGTATACCCTGATGCAAAGTTCTTTATGCCTTAGTTGATATAAAATATCCTGATATAATGCTGCCTTGCTGAATATGGAACTCTTCCTTGAGGTACCTGCAATTTTTAAAAACATTGTGACTTCAATTACCAAAGTGGCAAGAACTTTTTGCTAACAAGGCAATGTGGGATGGATTCTAATATCATTTTGAGTTATTTCATGTTGTTTTGGAACATGAATGAGAAAAGGTCTGTGCCTATATGAAAACTATGTTACTGTTGCAGTGCAAGCCTGTTGTGGGGTGTCTACTTAGTGCAGTAGTGTGCTTAATGTAGTCATCTCAGAGCAACTATTCAAGGACTGTGACATAAATGCTGAATTCTGATATTTGTGGTTGAAAAAGGAAAAAAATCCAGGTGCATCTATTTCTGATGCTTTTTATTATTGTGCATAATCTGATGTTTTATTTTTGCAGAAAATATTCAGGTTTGCAGTGGGTGTTCATGATAATTCATGGAATACAAGGCCATCATCATCTGTTGCCTTGCTGTTTTGTGGTAGAACATTAAAAACCTGTTCAGCTACTTAAATTATTAAGGAATTGTATTCTTTTAGTCATAATGCTATATTTCCTGCCCTAACTCAGGTTCCTGTTTGAAAAGTCAACCACGTGATAGGTTTTTATCTCGCACCAATTTACGGTATTAAACTTTAAGGAAATAAGATCGTATTCCATTTTTTCTGTGTATATAAAACTTTAGGAGAATTAAAGATTGTTTTTTTAGAAGACATAAACTGCTGTTTCAAAATGGCTAGTGCATTTTAATGTGCCTCACATCTTTTCTCCCATCACAGACATAGCCTTCAGGTTTGAAGTACATCCTGAAATATACATATGGAGAGCAGAATGTCAAAACTTCATGAAAAGCCCAATAGTCAGATAAACATCACTGTCCTATGTTACATTTTAGATTGTTGAGTTTTTAAACAATAAACTTAGACATTTGACACAAATGTATCTGTAGGAACACAATCATTGTAGGTCTAATTTAAAAACAAACAAAAATGAACAAAAAAGCATAAAGTAGGCTACAAGTCTGTAAGCAAGCCACAAATAAGCTAGTTTTCAAAGTGCACCTTTTAGTACTAAACATTTATGTGCTGTGCAGTTGGATAGAATAAAACCAAACGCACATGTGTGCAAGTTGCTAAACGTATCTTAGCATATTTATGGTAACATTTACATCAGCTGAACTGAGAGAAAAGGTAACGTTCCTAAAATCACTTTGTGTAAATTGTGTCACACTATTCTACCCAAAGAGGTTTTTATTCTGCTCTTTGATTGGCCAGTTTACATAACTGAAAGCAATTATTTATTTTTAATTTTTCCACTAATAAGCTTTTTGTTGATCCATTTAGAAGACCACTGAGACATGCTTTTGCTATTTTATATATTCAGTGCCACATTCCTCTTTGCTGCCATTATTACTATCACTGCATTTTTTGTAAAGTGGGCAGTGTTAAAACCAGATATTTTTGATATTAATAAAATGTTGCACTATTGAAGCTGGCACTTACTGATCATTCACCTGTATTTTACATTTGTTGTTCATATATTTATTTTCCTAACATAATTTGAAGGCTACAGAAATTGTGCTTGTTTCAGTATGCTGTATTCTCAGCATTTTGTGTTTGGCCTATGTATTTGTGTATAAAAAAATCATTTTGATACTGTTTAGTTTCGTTTTGCTTTGACCAAAAAAAGATTCAAATGAGCATGCCTGAAGTTACTGCTACATTATTTTACATGACAGTTTTCTAGTGCATTTACTTCTAAACAATACTATTTAAAAATTACAAAGAAAGAATAAGATGGTAAAAATAACGTTTTACCTCTTACTAAAGCATTGGCAGCATTTATATCTGGTGACAAATTTGCCAGCAACTTTCTTACCTCAGGTTTCCATTAAACTCTTCAGAAATCCAGAAACAATTTTTCAGTTCTGAAGCAATTAGTTGTTTAACAATTTTAATTCAGTGTTTAATAAGCTGTAATGCTAATATGTATTTCCAATTAGATATTTTCAAGTTACAAACAGCTTGCTTCAAAGATACGTCTAATTATGAATGTATTCAAAATCTACCTTAAAATGTCTGTTATTTATTTTTACATAATATGTGACTGTTGCTCTTAGGAGTAAGGGGAAAAGAATGTCCTGATGCCATGAAAAGTTGTTTCAGGGCATGTTTGCAGAAGTGGATGTAACTGTAACTGAAGGTGTCTTAATCTTTTAGAACCAGTAAGGGAGGGTCATTGTTGACTGAGCTGTTTTCAACAATAATGGAGCTCCATATAAGGCTTAACACCCTTATGCTGGTAGCAACCCTCTGAGAAATTACAAGCAGTCTGAGTCTGTGATCACACTTCAGTTCACAGCTGCAAAGGGATGCCACGAAAAGCACACAAATAACCCCACACTGTACGTTCTAAACCAACACTCACCACTTTTGTTTGTCAAGAAGTAGGCCAAATTGGCCTGTGCTGAAGTTTATGCTGCTACAATAGCTACACGTTTTATGGACAATATTCTCAGGTTTACGTAAAATCTTCAGCCCCTTTCCTATCAAGAATCTCCCATCTCCTCACTGCCTTCTTTTGCCATATATGTTGGGTTACTTGCTCCTATGCAAACAGTGTGTATGGAATTAGACTATAAAGTTTTCTGGACCAAATTTCTCCCATGTCTCTGGAGACCTCTGGATGTTACAATGGTGCTAAACGAGTCCAAGTGCACTACTTGGATCTTCTTTCTGTGAGGAGTTCTTCCATGATGGAGTTAGTGAGTCTAAGATTCAAAATGAAAGGACTGGTGTAACATTACTTAAGGTAAGTCTAAATTAACAAAGCTTGTGCAGGAGCTGCTTTGCTCTGTGTATAGAACCATCCTCTCTCTGTACTTCTTGCATTCAGTTTTAACCACGACCAGTGGCAGGTGGATCAACAAAAGGAGTTAGCAGAATTCAAGAGCTTTCTTTTAGCTTTCCTGCTTCCTCCTGGGCACATGTAGTCGAGACTGAGCTTCTGGTTCCTGTAAATGTATACACAGAATTTGAGGTAATCCTGTGTGTGACACTAACATTCACAGGGCAGTACTTTCCCTTTTGTCCCAAAAAAACATTTAAGAAGGTGTGAGAGGCACAGAACTGGAAGTGTCTCATACACTGGTGAGTGTTAAATTAGGAATCCCTGCCTGAGAGGCATGTTTTGGAGTCAAAGGATGGATGGAATTAGCTTAGATGATGAGAATTAGAAAGGAGGTGTAAGGATGGCATACACTCAAAGAAGATGTGTTCTTGTTCAGCAGTGAGATGCTGTTTATTTTTTTTTTCTACCTAGTTCATTGTCTTCAAAATAATACAGAAAAAAAGGTGCCTTTGGTAAGGCAGAATATGTGGATTTAAATTAAAATAGAAATTAAAATATACTATTAAAAATGATACAACTATCATAACTTCAGTTATGATGCAAGTTTAAGAAAATTGATCTTTCTCTGGCCAGTAAAGATTAGATAAGGGAAAATAAATGTATAAAGTTGATTCATTGCTGTATAAAAAGTATGACCAAGGGAGTGTTTATTTTGCTTTTTTTCCTGCAGCTTTCTTCAGAATTAGGCTTCTGGACAACATGCTTACTCATATCTGTGTTAAGGCAAATGAGGTAATGAATTACTTTTCTTTTTGCTATGAAGAATTTTCAATACCTTCTGAAGTCAGCCTTTAACTTGCTTTGAGAATCATACTGCAGATTCTCAGAGATTAAGCTGGCAAAAGAACACAACTGTTAACTGGTCCCTATCTGAGCTTAATTTAATATGGCTGTAAGCAATTAGTACTTTTGTCCTCTGCTAAATGGGAAAGAGAGTCTTGTATCTTTGAGAAAACAGGAAGGAAAGCTTATGGACTAAGCTGCTACAGGATAAACATTGCAGTGTGCTTGAGTTTCTAGTTGGCAATGACCCTCCTGGCTTGGTGTACAACCCCCACACCCTTCTGAATCCAGCTGATAGGTGCAGAACTCTCCCCTGAGACATCTGCCTCAAGGCTTGTGTTGTCCAGTTGCTACATTTCTGTAACCAGCTGTCATTTGTGATTGACACTTACCTGGTTCTATGTGGACTACAGACACCCTTTCAAAAGGGCACAGCACCATCAGGAAGGGTTGACTGGAAGGTTTCGTTTGGGATCTGAGCACCATGAGTCATCTTTGGATTGCCAGACTTCAGGAGGTGGCAGGTGACAGCAGGTGGTGTCGAGGGTAGGTTCTACTATGCAGGATGTATCACCTGGCAGAACGTCACCATCTGTGAAATCCAAATAAAGAGAGTAAAAAGCATATCCAGAAGAGAAATTTTCTGCCTTCTGGTTTCTCTGTGAGGTTTCAGAAAGACAGAAATAAATAACATTAAACCGATAGCGCCTTTAAGTACCGCTGAGAGAGCACAGTGTTTCCAATGATTCCTACCAGTCACCTTGTGATTTGTCCATGTTCTAAATATCTTGCCAAAAAACAGGTGATGAGTCACTTCTGACTCATATCTCCAGATCAGCAGAACCGTTTGCACCTTGAATGAGATCAAAGTCTTTTCATTTTACTTGCACAGAAAAAAGACTAATGCTTAGATTAAAATGTAGTATTATACCAAAAATCCTGAAGGGTAAGCTTGACATTACTCATTGCCCCTGGGGAGCAGACTGCAGACTTTGTCACCTGTCCCAGCTAGATGTGAAAACTTGCTCCTCTACGTGGTCATTCCAGTGGACTTAGCATATTCCTCTTTCTTCTATCATGACATTCACCCTACTGCAATTTATTAATCTCTGTGGTATTGCCAATTTATCTGACTCATATATTAACTAAGCTTTTTCTCAGTCAAAGAAGTGAATTAAGAAGCCCTTCTATTTATCTTTGAGACTGGGTTTGTAATCATTTTGTTCTATTCATCATAAATAAGGCATGACCAAAATACTATTTCTAATTTCAGATGTCACACCCCAGGAAAAAAATATCTGGCTGTTAGACAGATTGCAGAATTCCAGTAGAGACCAGTGAGACTGATGAGAAATACCGAAGACATGGCCTGAAGAGAAGGAGAAAGGGGCAAATTAATTCAAGGGATTTTTCTGAGTCTAGACAAAATTACATTTAAGTGAGATATTCTGAGGTTTTAAATACTTAATAAGGCTGTCTCGAAGAGCAATGTTATCAAAATTATGCTTTCATTGTTTATAGTGTTTAAGACAAAAAGTAACAGCTTTAGATTACAAGAAGAAAAATTGAGGCTTAACATGGCTCTTTGTCTAAGGATTGAGAGGGCAAGGGCTGTGGCTGCCTGAAAAAGCTTGTCTTGGAATATTAAGGAAGTATTTGAAAATGTAGAAGTCTGAAAAACAGCTTTCAAAAAAGTCTGTTACTGGGTCAGATCAGTGAACTGCATAACTTACTGAGCTATTGTCTTGACTAGTTGGTTAAATTCTAGGACTAGAGATGAGATCAATATGATTCAGTTTAAATACCGATAAGAAAATGTGCACAGTGCTAGAAATTAGATAAATAATAACATTAAAGCATCAGGAATCAGGTATGTCAGCTGAATCTCTGTTTCTGTGAATATTAAAAGCTTTTAATTTACTGAATATTTAATTGGTAATGCACCTCCCAGCAGACATAGTCTTTTTATTAGTCAAGGGATAGTGCTAGAATTCTTTTGAAAAAAACAGACAAGGTTTGAAGCTCAGCCAGAGTGAAGATTCTGTCTAGTTGTCAACTTATGAACAAATGGAAATGCAGAAGCCAAAATGTTTTTTTAAAAATATAATTGTCTAAAGTTAGTTTTTTAAGACTTATTGTATTTAAATTGTCAAGCTATACGGTTCTCTCTAGATCTTAAGAGTGCATACTTAAGACATTGGGAGGTGTTGGATGCTTTCAAAGATAATGTAATTTGTATATTTACATTTAGGATTATTAATCCTAAAAAGGATTAGTTGCTTCAAGTGGGGACTTTCAGACAAATTTTAGCCCTTAGCACTGAGCTTTGTTGTAATGAACAGTGAATTATTCTTACAGTGTCTTTTCAGATAAATAATCACGACATTCATTTTGACATGAAGAACTTGAATATTCTATGGACTATATCTGCAATTAGTGGTGAAGTAAATGTGATATTAAGGTATGTTGCATTTCCATCTGCACTCTGACAGTTTAGACTGTACATTCTTTGAGAGAAAGAGTATGTCTTTACAGTGTAAAAAGATCTTGTGGAACAAGATCTGAGGATGCCTTGAAGGGGCTTTAAAAAGCAACTTCTGTGCTCCAAAAAAAGAGCAATTAAATTAACTTCCTAACCTATATAGGCACAAGAAGGATGATAAGTACCTATGTTTTCCCTGGAAATATTAGGCTTATAAAATTTTGCTGTGCTGCATGTTCACCAGCATCATTATTTTGACTGAGCCACTTGTGCAAGAGAACCAAAAGGGCATCTGGATTCCTGAGACAGGGATGAGTGTGGAGAAAGGAAACCTAATTACCTTAGAATAACAGGAATTTTTTAAGATGTTTTATCCATGGTGCTTCTATTACCTTTCATTCCTTATTGGTACAAAACCCTACCTGGATTTGCCTGTATTAGTAAAGGACCTGAACAACAATTGAGGTGTCCTTTATTCCCTCGTTTTAGTGAAGTTTTTAAGTGTCTGCAGGCCATACAGCATGGACACTCTTGGTCAGATGCTAATGGTGGGAACTAATGTGCTTAAGCATCCTAACAAATAAACAAATAATTAAAAAATTTTAAATGTAATATTTTTTAATGCTTCTGATAAGTCATAGTTTATACAAATTAAAATTATTTAAGATTTTTAGTACCCGCATAGAGAAGGAAGTCAGCACTTGCAAAAGCAAGAGAATAAATAGTAAGTTTATTCTGATTTTTGGTATATTACTACAGGCTGGTATATATTACATGTAAAATTTTAGGCACGCAGCCATCCGCTGCGGTAACAGTAAGATATTGGATTAGATTGCACATTCCTGATATGCTCCATTATTTTAATGCATTTAATCTATTTGGAATGTTACTTATTCAGAAGAATGTAACAAATGTAATGTCTCATGAAGTCTGGCAGTCTTCCTAAGAAATGACCACTCTGAGTATGGGTTCTGCCTAATTCTAATCACATCAACATCGAGGTAGTTGACAGCCCTCAAAAAACCCTAAAGGGATAATCTAGAAATGGAAGACTCTGCTGATCCTCAAATTGTATTGTATGAAAGGATGGAATAAGGCATAATATTTCCAGAACAGAAGTTTAATTTGATCTTGATTAGACAAAAGATTTTAATTCTAATGCCCAATGCCAAAAAAGCCCCTCAGACATGCAGCTGCTGTGAAAGTGCATGTCTGTACCTTCACAAACCAATTTATACTGAGAGTTTACCTTCCAAACTCTTACTGACTAGCCCCCTGTACTCGGCTGTGTTACCTTCTGTTTCCATCACCATCTATTCCACCCAAAGTTAAATTCTAATCTGGCGTCTTCACCATTATGATTTTCTTTCCCTCTCTTTACCCTTAATCCTTATATTTTCCCATTCGATCCTTTGTTGCAAAATTTACTTACTTTCACCCTTTTTTCCAAAGTGTTTTGACTCTTACTGTGTTCTTTCTGAACCTGCTACTACTTTTCAGGTGGATGTGCTGTCCGAACAATAATTGCTAATGCTTGAACAAGCCATTAGGCTCAATTCAGGCTAAAAAAAATGCAGATTGATAGCTGATATTCACTATTCAGAGAGCCTGAATCAGAATTAGACTGAGAATCTAACTGTATAGCAGAATGACATACTAAATCAAGAAAAGACCTGCTTGCTATGTGAGCTCAGGCTGCTTTAACACTTGCTAGCTGGCAGAGGTTTGGAGTTCAGAAAGAACAGTAAATTTTACGAGCTGATGAGACAGGAGGGACTACTGTGAGCTTATGTCATTTACTTTTCATGCTGAAGACAGTGCAAATTAGAACCAAAGCACAGAAGAAAGGTCTGATAACTGATTTGAAAATTTCTGTAACAGTCCAGGAATAAATATCCTCACAATGTGTGGACCCAGTTCCTAATTTAATGATATTTCATCTTGACTTCTATTTATATAGTTGTCTACTTACTCAAGAGATCTTTTATCATGTTTTTGTTCTCTGATTAGATAGCTGTAGACTGTAATCAAGTCACTTAATCACATGTTTGGTAAAACAAGCAAACGAATTGTCTTGCCTGTCACTGGCCAGGTCTACGTTACATTTCTGTAGTGTATATTCTGGAGACATGCTTGAGCCTCCAACTTACCCAAAAACTTTCCAATGGTGCCAGTGTGTCATCAAGTCTGAAATGATAAATCTTTCTGAAATGGAAGCCTGTTAGTTTGGACATGGTGCTGCCCTGATACGATCACATCCTATTTGGTCAGCTCATAATTCAGTGAAAGTATCTTGCACCGTTCCAGAATACTGCAGCTTTTCAATATAGATTTCCCTCCTCCTATACCTGTTTTCTATGTCATTGGCTTGCAGACATCTGAATTTATATTTGAATGTGTCCAAAAAGGCCAGAGTCCAGAAGGAAAGACCTTCCTTCTGTTGACATTGGATCTGGCCTACGGGGGGTCAAAAACATACTCAGTGAAATGAGTCGATTGTAATGTGAGTGCATAAATGAATGTAAATCAACATAATTCTTTTCAGAATTACAATTTTACAACTTAATAATTTCTGCAGCATGAAGTAATTTAAACCACTTCATAATGACTTATAAATAATTCCAAAAATTAGAACAGTGAGCAAAGGCTCAGAACTACTTCTAGAGTTTCTGGTTTGAGGCAAGTATACAAAACCAGAGCCAAGCTGAAGAAAGCAGATGTACGCAAAACAAACAGCAGATCATAATCTTCCTACTGGTATTACACTGTAATTGGCTGTGGAGACCTTTGAATGGGATACAGTAAACTAATACAATGGTGAGTTGACTGTATTCACCTCCCATTAGCAGAATTTCTGTGATTCTACTCAGAAAAGACAACTAGTTATTGCTCAAGGAGAAACTGAAATAATTAAGAACATAAACCCAAGTCTTAATCCTAAAATTCTTATTCCTTAGGAAAGTGCTGAATCTAGTCTGCATTTACAAATACTGAGCAAGACCGAAAGGAGAGTGCACAGAACACTGTAGTAATTTCACAGGAAGAAAAAACTTAACTGTTTTTTCTTATTTTTTTTTTTTTCAGGACAGACTAGAAAGAAAGAATGATTCAAAACTGTACAGGGTTCAAAAGCAGAAAAGCAAGCTGGAGATGCATTTTTAGCTACAGTTACAGCAAAAAGTCCTTCACTGTCTTTGGGAACAGCAGTGGGGTTACGGACAAGGTACATGGAAGTTTGTTCTTGTGGTTGTGATACAACTGTATGTGGAAACAGTGCTTCCAGTTCTGAACTATCATCATGAATTCAAAGAACTAACTCTGCAAAAGACAAAGAATGAGAAAACTATAAATACTGAAGGGAATAAAACTTAGGAAAATTGTGAAACCTAAAGTGCAATAAATGGCAAAACCAAAAGTGCAATAAGTTGCAATAATAAACAGAAACGGAGAAGTTACAACTTAAATGTCAATAAATCTTTCCATTGGTGTCTGGATACATTGTTTTAATCCAAAACATTATGACATTTAAAACCAGACAGGAAAAACTTCTGCAAATGGGAACAATCTGACACGTTACTTAGTGTCTTGTTTCCTCCTTCAGTTCTACAACCAGAAAATGATATATTGTTAATACATCAACCTTTAATCCCTAAAGAATGTGAAATAGCAGCCAGCTACGCCAGATATTTCAGCTGTAGAAAAGTATCACCAAGAAATTCTGAACATCTACTGATGTTCATTACTAATCCATCTTGGTACAATGCAGAAATTCCAGAGGACTGGGAAAAAAAAAAATTTACAATGTCAATATTTCAAATTATTAAATTGGATCATTAGGATGATTCTAAGATAGAGGGAAAATAATGAAAAATTGATACAGAATGAAACATATCATATACCTGATACAGATTTATAGAAGAGATTGTCAAATGTAATTGATTACTTCAACGAGATTATAAACTGGCAAATAATAGTAAAAGTTTGGATTGATATTCTACAGCTTTTATAAGGTGTTTTGATTTAGAAACCAGAATGACATATAATCAATCTGGTTCTCATTAAGTGGATTAAAAAGTAACCAGGAGTTAGATCTCAAAATACCTCAGCAAAAGGGAATTATCACTAGCCAGCTGCATTTTGAGTGGAGCCCCCACAAGAACTGGTTCTTGATCTTTTTGTTTGTTTGTTTTAATCCTCCCCCACTTCAGTTAGGATTATTTGAGTTATGCTTTAATTAAAGTTCTTGCAACCTAGAAGGCAAGCCTAGGTACTAACAACAGTCTGGCTGCCTGAACTGAGAGCACAGGGTGGAGTATAGGAAGAATTACCATGAATCCAGAACTGTAGCACTGAACACCTCTGTTTGGTATTGCTTCATAATGAAGGCATCCAAATTCAGTAGATTCCACCATTTTTACAGAAGCACTTCACAATCACCCAACATCTACTTATGCAGGTATGCAGAAAAGCCTCAGTCTGGACTCCAAAGCCCCACAGTTTGCCAGTACCTTAGGGGTGGTTTATTCTCAGCTTTCGCAGTGTGCCCAATGCTCAGCGACTGGGCTTCCCTCTCCCTTTTGAATCTTAATCCCTGCAGAAATGGAGTCATTCAGCAAGAGGGTGACTGCCCACCCTCTTCAGAGCACCAGGAACATGTGTTTGAGATGCTCTCTATGGGGCATATGGGTCTGTCTTCTCAGAGTAATCTAATCTGGACCTGCTGCATCTTAAGCCAAAGGACTGTTGCCTAAGTGGATGGGCATCAGCTGTCTGATCTTTCTCTTTTGCTGTTTCAGAAGCAAGTATTTCTGCACACTGTAAGCTGACTCCTTCAGTTATCAGGTCAGCAGAAAAGGAGCAGTTCGAGATGCTCCCTGTGGGGCATGGGGGTCTGTCTTCTCTCAGAATAATCTAATCTGGACCTGCTGCATCTTAAGCCAAAGGACTGTTGCCTAAGTGGATGGGCATCAGCTGTCTGATCTTTCTCTTTTGCTGTTTCAGAAGCAAGTATTTCTGCACACTGTAAGCTGACTCCTTCAGTTATCAGGTCAGCAGAAAAGGAGCAGTTCCTGCTTTTGAACTTTCCTGCAGCTCCAAGTTGAAGCAGAAGCTGTATAAAGAGCAAGGTCTAAGATTCAGCCCTGTCCTTAAATAAGGACACTGCTTGCTGTGTTTTCTTCTGAACCCTATTCTGAAGCCCCACTTCTCCTCACATGGTGAAGACTGAACATACCATATTTGAAGTATCAGGTTCTCCTGCAGGGCCTGCATGCATAAATCTTTATCTACCAATAACCATAAAGCAACAGCTGTCACAAAAAATCCATCTGGCAGAAGTCAAGAGTAGCTGTTAGGCCTAAAACTTGTGCTTAAAATCCATTTAAATTGTTTCTCCCCACCCTATTCCATTCCGTGTCCCCAAAAATTCTCTTCTATAGTCAGACTCATAAGCAGCTTATTTTCTTGACTAGTAGTGTAGCTGCATGAGACTCTGGTCACATGAACTAGTTTTTTTCCCCAACTACTTAGCAGAGATTAATCATTACATTATGCTTGATTTTGGGAGGCAAGGGAGGATGTGGGCCTGGAAATGCAATACGCTGGCAAAAATGATTGCTGTAATTGTCAGGAATATGGCAATAACTGAATACCTTATATACATATATGTTACTAAATGAGAACCCAGCCATAAAAGATCTTAAAAGTGAATTTACGTGGTTATCTGAATCACTAGTAAATTATGACCAACTGGAAAGAGAAGGCAAGGAAAAGGAAGGAATAAAATTCTTTAATAGAAAATTTGTTTGTACAGGTTGGAAAAGATAGTTTATTTTGAATTAAAGAAAATTTAAATAGATACCTTCAAAACCTTTTTAGCTATGTAAATTTAATGGAGAATTATAAAGAACAGCTTATCTGAAGTAATGTCCATGAGAAATCCACAGATTAATCCAAGTATAAACATTTTGAGTCATATTCTCCATGCTTAGAAAAATATCCTCTCAAAGTAAAATGGCTTACTACACAATGAAATATTTAAAAGCTGAATCAAGCTAGATTCAAAACAGACTTTTGGAGTGAAAAACATCAAGTTTAAACACAGGATGTGTTTCACAGTTTTGGTTGAGGATTTTTTTGGTGAACACCAAGTAAAAAGAAGCTATTAACTTGTGCACAAACAGAATTTATCTGCAAGTCCTTTCAATTTTTATTCCTCTGACATGAACACGTTTAGGAACAGAAGGCAAGGTGTGTCCCCAGCTGCAGCATGGAGCAGTGTGCCCCACCTGGTCACCGTCTCTCTGCACAGATGAGGTATGGCTGTGGCTGTAAAGTCATCCCTAACCTTGGCTTCAGGTCCGGGATCACCCCAGGAGGAAAACAGAGGTGAAATCGTTGTAGCAGTGAAGTGAAAAACAAAAACATCTCCATTCGAGCCAGCTGCTCTCCAAGACAATGTCTTCTTCCTGGATTGAAAAGAAGGTTTGGAAAACAAGATGTGTTCAATTGCATTTTCATTCTCATTATGAGTAAGAATGATCATTTCTGTATTCTAAGAGGAACTGTATGAGCCTACACAAATGCCATTGTAACTAATTCTGTCAGATTTATTTAGATAAGCTATCAGCCAGTTTATCTTGTCTTGAAGTGCCAATCTAGACAGATGATGTTTTCAAAAAATGACACTGAATTTCAGCCTCTGTCCACTACCATTTTCTTGATTATATCTACTGCCAATTATTACCTGGCAATTATTACAACTTGGTAAGTAGAAAGATAAGAAACAGGTCTGAAGGATGCCTTTAAATACTAGTTCCCATTCCATGTATGACTAATTACAGGGGGTAAATGTAGTTGTGGCAGATGCAGAGGAATGGATAACAACATCTGGAACTGGTAAAGTCAAACAGGCAAAAAGAAACGTAATAGAACATGCAATAAAAGTTGACTTCATGAAGTCTGACTTGGACAGCTGTGCATCTGTTCCAAAGGAAATGTCTTGTCCTCTTCTGTTTTTTTGGAGAGAGTATCCCAGGGAAGTAAACTAAGTCACCCTCCACAAAAGGCTATGGCTCTCTATGGACTGCAGAGCCCTGGCAGTAAGCTCACAGGGAACATGTAATTTTTTAGGTTGATAATCATATGTAAGGTAAATTATCCTCTCATATAGGCATCAAAAGACAAATCCATAATGATTTAGGTTTGCCAGAGTGTTTTTCCTCAGGACAGAATGCAGTGCTACACACTGTCCCTCAAGGTCATTTTGAATAGAAGCTACAATTTCTGATGCTGAAGTGCTGAAATTTGAAAACTGGTTGTGCAAATCACCCGTACTAATAACTTTAGCAGCAAATGACTATTAATTGTAAAGTGACTAACACTTACTTGTGTACTTGATGCTGTAAAATGTATAGACTCCTCAGATAAGATAATGCTGTCTTTTTTCTTACTTTCTATACAATAATAAGCTCATCTATGCAAATTTTTTTATGCTAAAGTGTGTTATGTCCTGAGTGTGTTATACTGAATATCTTTAAAGTAGCTGTTTCATCAGAACTGATATTTTCTATCATTCTGTCCATTGCTGATTTATTGCCATTGCTTGTATATTATGCGTCTCTAGCTTTATGAAGAGGAACAGTGGTAGGAATCCCTCTTACCTACTGAAAAAGGAATAAATGCATCCTTCTTGACAAACTGCCCGCTGCTGTCCAAAAATCTCTCGGGAGAAAACACTTCTGGGTTGCTCCAGTATTTTTCATCAAAATGAACCGAGTAGAGGTTTGTAATGACTGTGGTGCCCTCGGGAATAGAGTACCCACGCACAACAGTGTCTTTGGAAGTCGCATGGAAAATCCCCAGTGGAACTATGTTACAGAACCTCAGAACCTCGTGCAGCACAGCCTCCGTGTACGGCATCTCGCTCTTCTCCTCCAGGGAAGGCATTTTGTTGGGGCCGATGACTAAATCAATTTCTTTTTGAACTTGCCCTGTTAGGAAAAAAGGATAAAAGCTGATGTTTACTGCGTGATACCCTTTGTTTTTTAAGCTAAGCCTTAAAATAAATACTTTTCAAAGCATATTGAAACATGAAGTATCTTATATAAAGTATAGTACTTTCTAAGCTTTTAATTCTAGACTAAATATTCCTTATCCTGCTAGTAGGAATTGTTACCAGCTATATGCCAGTAACCTTCATTTCAAAAGTAATTATTCTCAGTAAAATCACATTTTAAGACATGTAACATTAAGTAATGAGAATAGCAGCAACAAAAGAACTTTGGCATTAACTTATTTAATCTGAGTTATTTCACTGTTTATAGCCTGTCAGGCGCTGCTGTACATGATCAGTGTATTTTAATTTTCTTTTTTTTTTTTTTTCAAGTAAAGCTGTGTTTACCTTAAACATAAGAATAAAATTTGATCTCTCATTTAAAAATAATAACTGCTTTTTGTCCACCCAATTTAAATAGAAAATTATTCTAGCTGAGAAAATCAGAAGGTATAGAGTCATGCACCTAGTACCATAAGAAGAAAGTATAATCTGTCACACATAAAGATATCTGGTTCCTGTGCAGAACTTCAGGTCTCAAGGAGCTTATAGCTACAGGTAGTGTTGTTGTCCCCATTCTGAAATGATGATGATGGTAAAACTGATATTAGAGCAATATTCTTTGATCAAAGTATCAACAATAACTTTCCAAGTAATCTAGGCTGCTCTTTCTCCAAATGCTAAAAGTCCCTAGTTGAACTAAGCACTACTAAGGTTTTGACAGGAAAAGCAAAGTGGAGACAGTGAAGACAACTGTTCACTTCTAAAATCCAAACTTCCACAAAAAATGTCTGGGCTGATCAACTGCTGCCTTCAGGATGACTGTAACATATCTTTTCATATTTATTTTAAAATGCTACTTCTGATCTTCCAAAAGTACAACTATACCTATCTATAATATTTGTCTAATGTGAATTGAGGCACTTAAGGATAAAAAGAAATTGTACCTAAGCTGTTAACCACAACCTGATTTACACTTTTGCTGATGTTTTTATATTTTTAGTTTATGAATTTCATATTTGATTTCATCTGCTTATTTATTAACCACATAGATTACTACATCTGCCAACCAATATTATGCATGACAACACTAAACTTAAATATGTTAGAAATAATTTAGTAAAAGCTATGAAAGCTTCATAAAAAGGTATTTACAAAACAATATGCTAAAATTTTATCATCATACTTGAGTTTTGATATCCTCTTCATCTGCATATACAATAAGCTTTTCTCATCTGTCCATCTTATATTTGGTAACTGATACCACAGAATAATATATACCAACCATCCTTTCTGGTTACAGCTATGGATCACTGCACCACTTTGAAAGAGCATTTTAAATGTGCAATAGGAAAGTGCATCAGTTCCTCAGGGGGTCAGAGTTCTTACCTTGAATGTTTGGATAAAGAGCCATAAATAACACCGCCCATCTTAAAACATTTGTTGTGGTTTCTGTCCCAGCTATGATGAGTTCTCCAACAGAGAAAATTAAATTTTCTTTTGAATATGTAGCTTCTGGATCGTTTTCATTGCAATCCATCTCATCTAAATATGCATCTACAAAATGCCGAGGTGACTGAGGCTTCCTGTTTTCAGAGACACGTTCAATAAGCTCATGAAGAAAGTCATAGACTTCAGCTGCATTTTTAAACAGCTGCTGGTGTTTCCCAAATGGCAAGATACCAATCCAAGGAAAAGCATTATATAAAAATACAGAAGCACTAGCAGCTAGTTCAATATTTTCACTAAAAATCTCAATCATGTGCTGAAATTCAGTATCTTCGTATGTAAAACGTTCTCCAAAAATAATCAAATTAGTAATGTTTGAAACAGCATTTGTTATCAAATGCTTAAGATCAAAGGGTCTGCCTTTGTATGTATCAATGGCATCAAGAAAAAACATAGATTCTTCTGAAATTTTGTGTTCAAAGGACTTTTGACCATATCCAAAAGTTCGAAAGGTATTTACAGCTAATTTGCGGTGCTCTGTCCATCCTCTGCCATATTTACTGTTCAGTAAGCCTGGAAAAATATTTTGACACAGTATTTTATGCAACGCTTTGTTTTTCTCCCCATAAGATAATAAAATGATTTAACAAGACAGAAAATGAGACAAAAAATTACACACAACTTGCTATGGAACGTAGTCCCAGAGTAACAATCCTTTCCAAATAGTATCTTTAAAGCAGCATCAGGTACTTTATGAAAGGAGATAAAGAGGTAGAGAACACAACTAAAGCAAATGTTTCACGTGATCACAAACTTAACTGCTGCACAAAAATTACATTTTTATATCAAAAAAGACTTCAGCACTTACCTCCCATGTTTGTCAGCTTCTTAAACAAAGGAAGAGATGGTCTATCTGCAAAAATTTCGCTCTGGTGAACTAGGCATTCTTTTACTGCATCATAGCCATTGAGTACAATAGCAGAGATACCTCCAAGGTCAAGACTGAAGATCTTTGGGGGGAAAAAATTATAAATGTTGTAAAACGCTATTACAGCAACATCTTAAGAACAAATAATGAAAACCAGTAAAATCAAGTAACATAAAAGTGAAACAACGCTGAACATCAATGCAAAATACAGGCTTGAATAAACTTCAGTGGGGCACACAGGTAACCAGAGGTGATGCAATGGTTGGGTCTGTTATGACCTACTTTACTCTGTCAAAAGATAAAGTCAAGAAGCCCACACTACATTCTGTGCTTTGCTCTGCACCTAAAATGAACAGCTCTCCAACATAAAGACTGGGGATGCTTTCATACAGTCGTGAAAAAAAATGTGAATTTGGTACAACAGTGTGTATTTTTCAGAAAAAAATGTACTGACCTCTAACACTAGTAGATAAAAGTAGATACCAGCATTAGTATATACTTACAAGTATATAATATAACATTATTAGAGATAAGGTATAGTTTTAATGTAAGAACTAGAAATACAGTACATATATTGTCTACTTTCCTAATTGCTGAGACTCTCTGTAGGAGGGAGGAAAGTTTTACTGTTGTACTGCTCCTCCTCCCTGCCTGAGGAACGGGACATTCCCCAGCTGGATTTGGTTGGGGCACTGTCACTGAAGCTGCCAGTTCATACCATGAAGGCTTCCAACGTGTCACTGGTGATGGTGGACACAGAAGCAGTGTCAGCTGTGGGAACAGTGAAGCTGCACCCCGTCCCTTCTACCTCTGGAACTGGGCACCAGCTTACTTGGCACAGGCTCCCCAAGAACCATCAGGTGGTGGAGGTGAGAGCCACGATGGCAGCCAACAAATGCCAGCAGAGCCCAGCTAGTCCTACCTCCCGTTCCCAGAGGTGGTCAGCACTAGGTGCTTGGGTGAAAGGTGCAATGCACCCTGCAGAAGGCACAGACAGATAAACCAAGTGAAAACCTTAACCTAACTTCTAAAAATTAAGGCTAGTATCAAGGTTGAAATCCTATGTCCCTTTCCACACTTTTATTAGCATTATAAATATGTATTTCTACCTGTATAAATCTCTACTTTTTCCTTCATCTCAGAGCTGTTGACCTCCTCAGTATGAAACAGACTAAGATACATTCTGTGAGCACTGGGATGTCACGCCCCGAGCAGGCTGCCCAGGGAAGTGGTGGAGTCACCACCCCAGGAGGCATCTAAAAGAGGTGTAGATGTGGCACTTAGTGACACGGTGTAGTGGTGGGCCTGGCAGTGGGGCATTAACAGCTGGACTCGATCATCTTACAGATCTTTCTCCATCCTAAATGATTCTATGACTATTTTGTTTTAGGAAACTTGGTATTTTCACTGTTATAATTAATTGGTCTTTTTTACATGACAAGACATTCATAATGTATTTCTGCAAACCATTTGTTTTATATGCTTTGATCATAGCTTATTTCTCTTTCATCCTGTGTCACAGATGATTAAAAAACATTCCTTTCATTGCATTCCACAAATCCCATCTTCAAATTTCCTCAAATCCTCCAGGACCCATTCTGACAGTTGGTGACTAGAACTCCATACAGCACTCCAGGCAAGTAGAAAGCTTGGTTTATTTGATGACACATTTTCTTTCCTATTTCCACTCTGTCTGTCCTAATTCTTTGCTTGAAACACATTTACTTTTTTTATTGCCAAAATAAACAATACAAAATATAATCCCATCCCTTTCTTTCTGCCATTCAGCATGCTTGTAAATTGAGCACTTTGCTCCTCATTCCTGTCAAGTCTGTGACCTACTCCCTTTCTACTGCAGGTTTCATAAATGATCTGGACCAAAGCTTTTGATAGACTCAAATTCCAGCAGCAGTTTTATTTTCTTCTTAGGAGCGTTGTATATAAATGCTTCTAGCAGTCTGAAGGACGTGACTTTCTAGCCAAACCACCATTTGTTGGACACCAAGCTCAGTCCCTCACAGAACTCCACTGCTAATCCTGCTGAGTAAGGCACCACAGGTGTTAGAACTAGTCTGGAGGTGTACAGGCTTGTGGGATGGTTGGCCCGGGTGTGCACTGGCTGGCCAGTGGCTACCAAAACCTATGTGTGTTTATGTCTGTGTACATATAGTACACATACACAGAGTGCAAGCACCAACACCTGCCTGCCTTTCCCCACTACATCTAGAATGGGTTTAATTTTTGTGACCCTTGTAAGAATAGATAGTTTGCATGGAGTTGGCTGATGAAAAGAACCACAATATAAGCAAGTAGAAAAAAATAAAAAAATCCATTCATCTGTATTTATAGTAATGGACTGTAAGCAAGCATTGCGAACGTCCCACTGAAGGCACTTCCAGTGAAATGCTGCAGTATCCAAGTGCCCGGCCCGGTCTGTTGTAATTTTGTTGATTTTAAGCCCTTTTTGCCTATCCGGGACTCGTGACTGCGAGACGGGCGAGTCACTCGCTCTCGCAGCGCAGCAGAGCCGGA
>NW_008588096.1:0-1525 GCF_000691845.1 Merops nubicus
GACCTCCCCCAGCGCGCAGCCACCGTCCCCCTCAGCAGCTGGGCCAGGAGGGTAAAGATGCAAAAGGCGACAAAATAAACCCAGACCAGGAGAATCCCTCCATCACCAGCACGTCCCTTGTCTGCTCACAGGGCTGCTCCCTTGGATCCAGCCCAGCCCCACACTGCCTCTATCCTCCTGGGGCTGCCTGGGGGATGAGGACGTGCTCCCCTGGGAACAAGGGGGTTTTGGAAGCTACAGCCCCGTACTGCAGCTGCTCCACACAACAGCAAAACAAAGCGTGCACCGGAAGCAGAACCAGCTCCAGAAGGAGCACAAGACACTGCAGCCAACAGCCGAGAGCTGCACTTCCCCTGCCCCAGGGCAGCCTCAGCACTAACCCAGCCTGGCAAGTTTGGCACAGAGCAGCTGCCAGGCCGGGGACAGCTGGGGACACCACCCCTGCTCCTCCGGGGGGACCGGGGAGGTGACAGAGGAGGGGAGCACAGCGAGAAGGGACCACACAGCTCCTCAGGTGCCCATCGAGTGGCCCATCGAGGCAGGACGTGGCAACCCCAGGGACGAGCATCACGCAACCTACCGTGATCTTACTGGCCCGGTTCAGCGCCTCCACCCAGTCCTGCAGGTCCTTCTGATCACTGGCTTGTAAGAAGTAGCGCTGAGATAAAGCATTGATAACTATCAAAGGAGGAATGGGAAGATGAGTTAGGGAACCCCATCCTGTGCTTAGCATTATTAAAACAAACGAAACAATAAATCAAGGCGACAGCATCTCTCAACTCCCCGTCCCAGAGCGATGTGCAGATACCGGTCTCGTCACCTCTTGCATGGAAAAGCAGCCGAGGGGCGTGGAGGGGGATGTGGCAGCTGGATGTGGCCTTGCACCAGAGCGCAGGGAGGGCAGGGCTGAAGGCAGGCTTAACCAAGGCTGTGGCACAGCCCAAACTAGGACTTAATCCAGTGCTGAAGTCACCCCATTGCATGGGGCATTCAAGGGCCCCTTGGGTTTTCCTTTGCTCAGCATTTGGGTTTTAACTCGCACCCAAAACCTTGATGTGGACCCTGGGAAGGGGATGTGCTGGACGCTCTGGTCTTGGGCTATATCCCTCATAATAAAGTACTGCAAAGGCAATGCCTTTCCCCCCGTGGATGAGTACGTGCTTGTGCTGTCGCTGCTGTGGCTTTAAACTCAAGTTCATGGCTCACACAGGAGGCACCGAGGCACCATGGTTCAGGCTGAGGCCATTTGGGGTGGTGGGGAACTGCATACAGAACATCCCCTCCTTGCACCAACAGGGGCAGAGGCTTTTGAAGGCACTAAAAAGGAAAACCCTGTATGGCACAAGGCAGCACAGCACAACAGGACACATGGAAAGGGTTCAGGAGCACAGCAAAGGCAGGGGCCCGTCATGGAGAGGACCCACAGGTCCTGCCTCCCCCACCAACTCTGCCCATGCATCTCACAGGGGGCTCACCCCATGTGAGTCCACCACACTAGGCTGTGGCTCGTGCTAGCCCTGCACTG
>NW_008588096.1:1564-1934 GCF_000691845.1 Merops nubicus
GGCCGGGCCCATCCAAGGCTCAGGGGGGAGGCACCTGAGCCACAGCCCCCCATGCCACAGTCCTTCCTCCCCTCACTCACCAAAGCAGAACGGAGTTTTCGGCTTCTGTTTTGGGGTGGCAATGCTAACCTGCAACAGAGCAAATGACAGAAAAAATTGAAGCTAATAGCACGTGCTAACGGCACACGTGAGATGGGGAGTGTCCACCTGCACACCCGGGACAGAGGGGAAGCTCGTGCTCCCCAAGCTCCAACAGGGTGAGCACGGGGCCAAGGAGCGAGTGCCTGGCTGCTGCTCCAGCCCTGGGGCAGCATCCTGCACCCCCCCGCCCTGCAATTACCCCGTCTGCAAACGAGGAGAGTCAGCTGGC
>NW_008588096.1:2101-2593 GCF_000691845.1 Merops nubicus
GGGCTTTCATCTCCCCCCGTGCCCCCCGGCGCCGGCCACGCTGTAAAGCAAAGGATGGGGAGCTTTCAAAGGCCTTGAAAAGATGAGTTTCTGCTGGGCTAACACAGCCGCTCTTGTCAGCAATTAAGAAAATTGAGGGAAAATAGCAGTGGTTTCTCCCTAAAGAGTAGGAATAATTTATATAAGAATAATATTCCCTGGGGCTCCAAGCACAGCATTCATGGGGTATGTATTCTGACAGGCTTCCTCCTTCGGAGCCAGTCTATAATGCTTTAAATATGTTTTCTCTAGCAAACCTCCATTTTTCTGGTATATTTACTGTTGGTAGTTAAAGCCGCTGGCATAACCCAATCCTGCAGTTTGTGACCAAATGCTGTCCTACAGCAATTTTCATTTAGACTAAGACATATATAATTTATAAGCGAGGCTCTTTCTGAAATGGGGAAGGCTCAACCTCCCAGCATTGCTTCATCTGTGCTTAATTTATAAATC
>NW_008588096.1:2655-4141 GCF_000691845.1 Merops nubicus
TGTGGGCTGGAGCCCCCCAGTCCACAGAGGAGCAGCTGAGGGGCAGCTCCACTCCCCAGAGCTCCAGGTGTCCCCGTGCCCAGCCCTGCAACAGCTGCCATTTACTGCACTATTTCTGCCTTCCGTGGAAGCCACATAATGCCACTAAGACAAAAAAGACAGAGTATCCAGAAGGTCTCATCCTTCAAGGTGCTGCCCTCTAAGCACAGGGGAGAGCTACTGGTGCTCCAGAATCCATCACAAGAGGGACCTTGGGACTGTTTCTATCTCTTCAGTTTATCAGCTCTTCCCTCCACCCCACCCCAACATTACCTTGGAGATATAGGTCAGCTGCAGAGATCCAACAGCACCCGCACCAATAGCCAGGTTCTGCAAAACGTTTAATGAGTGACAGGAGTTGAATGACAGGGGGAAGGGAAAAGAGGCGAGTCAGGCTGTCATTAGTGCCACCAGGGCTGGGCACCAACATCGGCCACTGCCCTCCTCTGTGCCAGCTGGGACCAGCCACGCTGCACCCCAGCACCGTGCCCTCCTCGGTCCCACTCGCCGCCCCGTGTCATGGCACTGCCAGTGCACAGCAGGCTCCAACTCCCACCCTGCACAGCCCCCAGCCCCAGCGTGTGCCACACCGGCCGGGAGGCTGCGGGCGGGCGGCCGGGCACTTCCACTTCCCCTTTAACAAGGCAAGGAAGAACCTGCTGCGAGATGCCCTTCGGGAGGGCAGGTGCCTGCACGTGGTGCTCAAGCACCGCGGAGTTTCCAGGAGGGTGCTAGAGCTCAGCTTTGGCTCTCAGGCTTGACCACAAGTGCTGGGGCAGCTCTTAGAGACATCGGGTAAAAAACCCCAGCTGGCCGGCTCCCGGTCAAGTACTTTTGCTGCATGACTCCACATCCAAGATGACAAGTATTTCTTAGATAACCTCTTCTCTTACTTGCTATGAGTGTCTCTACACTAAGACACCAGGGAGATGTCACACCTCACACTGGCACAGCATTTCTCTAAGCTCCTCCAGGCTGTCAGTGGCTCCTGGTGGTGCGAGCTGCTGCTGGGGCAGGTCTGGGAACCACAGAAGTGACGAAGGGCTGCGCTGCTGGAGCTGGGTCATGGCCACACTCAGCCGTGGGAGACCCCGACAGAGACCCAGCGCAGCAGACGAGGGTCCCGGAGGAGATGCCTCTGCAGGCAGCCCAGCGGGGAGCCCAGGACGTGCCTGTGGACTCGGCGACAACCTCCACGGACAGGCAGAGCAGGGAGCTGGGAGCAGCGGGAGCCTACCTGGGGGTTGTCCATGTACCAGAGGAGGCAGTTGGCCTGCGTGTCCAGGATGAAATAGCGCCGCAGGAACTTGCCGCAGGTCTCGCTCTCCTCGATGTCCAGGAAGCCGCAGATGCGGTTCTGCCGGTCCAGGTACGGCATGCCGGGCTCCTGCTCGCATCACCCTGCGGGGGAGGCACAGGCAGGGGGAGGGGGGGGGGCTGCTCCCCC
>NW_008588096.1:4172-7698 GCF_000691845.1 Merops nubicus
GGGCGCCTCCTCCCCCCCCCCCTCCCCCTCGTCGCCAGCCGTGCCAGGATGCCAGCGCAGTCGCTCATCTCACTGAGCTCTGCATCTGAACTCACGAGAGGCCAAGGGAAGGGACAACCTGCCAGGGCTGGTCCAAGCAAGCACATGAGCTGCCTCCCCTCGCTGCAAAATGAGGCCTTTTCATAAAGGAGTTCCTCCCTGCAGAGGTGCCCGTTGCTCCCCAGCCCCAGAAGCCACCAACCCCACCACAGCCGGGCGGCTCCAGCCCACACCAAGCTCCAGGTAGGGGCTGGGGTTTCACCCCTTATCTGGCTCCCTCCTCAGCATCACATCCCACAGGCACTGGCCAAGCCTCCTACAGGTCCAATTTCCCAACCTGCCCAAATCTCCTGCTGCCCCTCCCAGGCCTCCACAGCCCACATCTTCACATGTGAAAATCAGACAGCTACCACTGCGCGCTTGCACCGTGGGGAAGCTGCCAAACACAGACGTCACCCAGCACGCCTTTGTGACAAGAAGGGAGCCAGCCCCTGGTGCAGGCAGGAGCAGGGCAGGTCAGACCAGCAGGCAGGACCAAAATAGCTCAGCAAGGAACTGCAGGACATTGGAAATTCAGCCAAACACTCTCTGAACCAGCTCAGAGACCACCCGTGGCACCAGGCAGTGCCATGGCCACCGTGATTGATGTCCCAGGGCAGCAAGAAACTGACTCTGAGTGACAGCCCTGGGCCCCAAACTGCCCCTGTCACAGCAGCGGTCACATCTCACCAAGCTGCTCTCAGCAACGTGGGCAGCCCCATGTCACAGCTCAGCCCACGAGAGAGGACAAAGTCACCGCAGAGGATTTGACATGAGAGACCAGGTCCCTGGGAACCATAACAAAAATTAATCCCGAAGCGGCCCGTGCACGCGAGAGAGCCCGAGCACACTCCCAGGAAATGGAAAACAATCTGCAACTCCAGCAGAAACTCTGTGCAGCCAGGATGCCGAGTCAGCAGGGAAAACAATGACCCATCGCCGCGGGGCCAAGCTGTGTCACCAGGTCTGCCGCAGGCACCGACCCTCCCCAGCGATGCCCCCAAACCCAGGCAAACCAGGGAGTCACCTCCCCGCTCACCTCGGCCACAGTGGCTGTGGAGGAGCAGAGCTGGGCTGCAGCACCGACCTCCTGGGTGACCACAGTGCAATCCCCCTCTGCAGAAGCAGCAGAAACGCTGTGCCAGGCTGCCACGACACGGGCACGATGCCCCGAGCAGCCAGGCTGGACAGCACGGCAGGCCCGCCTGCTCCTGTCCCCCACGGGTGCCAGATGTGGGGGGACCCCACGCATTGCTCCTGGTCACCCCACAGGAGCAGCAGCCGCTTCAAGGCAGCGGGATTGGGTGCCCAGTGCCACCACTTCAATGTGGCAGCAGCTCCCGCCCCCCCGGCCACAGAGCCCTGGAGAGGGGAGGGGAGTCCCCCAACACCCCGGCACTGATGGTCTCTGCACCGTCGCTCCCAGCCCCGCGTGGGGAGCGAGCAGCATCCAGAGCTGTGGGCAGGGGGGCACATCCCTTGCCCAGGCAGAGCCCCCTCAACTCGGCCCAGGGATGGAGGCAGCAGTTACAGAGGGATGAGAGCTGGACCTGGCGTGGTGGGGCGGGTGGCAGAAGGGCGACTCGCGCAGGTGCCAGACGTGGAGGCTGCACAAATAAGAGATCTCATGCAGAAAAGGAGGAAATACTATTTTTGAGCTGAATAGCTGCAGTGGAGTGGGGCCCAGTGAGGCGAGTGTTGTGCAAGAGCTGTGGTGCAGCTGCAAAGGTAGAGGTGGCAGAAACCAAGTCAACCTGCTGTCAGGATCTCGGGGTTTATCACCAGTGTTTCAGAGATGGGTATCAGGGCTCTGCTAGGAGGGAAATTGTTCTGCTTCAGTAGAGGAGCTTGTTTTAAAACAACACATCTGCCCTGACGCAAAGGTTATGTGGGCACTTGACATTTCACTGCTTTTTTGTGGGGTTATTTTTGTGGTGGGGGAAGCACACAGAAAGCAGATTCCCAAGTGCCTCCAACCATACCAACACATTCAGACCAGGCCTCAGGAATTACCTCTTCCTCCCGCGGCTAATAAAAGTCCAGAGATTTCTGCTGACAAGAGGGATGAGAAGGAGACGAGGTGTGCCACAGGCAGCACAGGGATGAGCCCCCAGCCCCTCAGGGCACAGTGCCAGACCCACGGGACACCTCCTGGGACTCCTTGCGTTCCCCCTGCCACCCTTAATTAATATGAGCTTGGCTGAAAGCCCACAACAAGCTCAACTCTTCTGTGCGAGCTGACCGCGGATTGCACTTGGATAAGCAAAAATCTCTGGGCAGAGCAGACTGTGATTCTCCAGACTCACCCTCCAGACTGTGCTCCCCACAGCCGGGCTCCTCACCCCCTCGCATCCCGCTGCCTGCGCACACGAACCATCTCTCTCCTTGCAGCCACTGAGAATTGCACTTTTCCATAGGAAAAGGGTAAAAGTAGCAACTCCAGCTCCACCAGCACACGAGTATTTGGTTCCCCTGTGCAGGAACTCCAGGAGGGTCAGAAAATCCTCACTTTCACTAAAATATTTACTGTTTACACAGCACTCGGCAAACCTTAAGTCACAAATATTTGTATTCAAGACCCAAACTTGTTTGCTGTAGGAAGGACAGAAGACTAAAGCTGAGAAGGAGATAAGAAGGACCTCACAGAAAATCAGCATCATTCAAAAGTGTGGACGAGTCCCTGAAAGCCTCAAAGTGAGGAGCTGCAAAGGACATCTCTTATGGACCCTCGATGGGCATCGCACTGGCACTGGGCACAGAAAGTCACAATTTATGGGTGACGTACACGCCTGACCCATGGAGGCTGATCTGCCACCCAGCAACAACCTGACCTTCCCAAGCACTGCACTGGACCAGGTCCTCAGGACCTCATTGCCAGATCCTGGTTATGAATTTACACCATTCCAGAGTGCAGCACATCAGAGACTTCCAGGACTCTTTCCTATCTCTGAAGCAGCCAACCTCCCAATGTTTTCATAGTCATAATAACCCCCCAAAAAGGACAACCCTTTTCTGGCTCAGTTAATGCCACGGCGAGAGCAATTAGACTACAGAAGAAGGTTTACAGCAAAAATACCCTCTCGCCTGCCTCCTGAGGTACAGGCAAGGGCTTCCCAGGGGGGCAGAAGGGGAAGGGCACCATCCCAAGAGCAGCCCAGCCCCTCTCTGCGGTCACTGCTGGCTCAAAGGCCTCGTGTGCAGCCACACAGCCAGACTTTCCACGAAGCACCCAGGACTCCAGCACGTCACTGCACCACCACGGCTGCCTGCGCTCGGCTCCGTCCTGCTCCCGGCACAGCCAGCGTGGGAGAGCGACCCAGGGACACCCCGCGGGAGAAGGAAGCCAAGGCAAGGGGGGTCTGGCGTTTGGAACATGGCAGCAGCACGGGCCACAGCCATCTGCTCGACACCCCACGGCCCATCGCACCTGCAGGCGGCCTCAGCACCC
>NW_008588097.1:0-243 GCF_000691845.1 Merops nubicus
ACACCCGCGGCCAGGGATGGTGGCGCCGGTCGAGCCGCTCGCTGCCCCGTCAGCAGCAGGAGCTGGGGGCTGGGGGCTGGGAAGGTGTTTTCAGCCCCTCGTCTGCGAGGGGTTTAGGTGTAAAACTTCATCTCTGCCTCCACGCAGTCGAAGAAGAGGTCAGCCAGCTCCTCCGGGCGGGGGGCCAGCGTCCCAGCCAGCAGGGCGTTCATACACTAAAGGACCTGACGACCGCAGGCGCGC
>NW_008588097.1:269-900 GCF_000691845.1 Merops nubicus
GTCCGTGGGGAAGCCGGGGAGGGAGGGAGGGGAGCCGAGACCAGGCGCCCCGTGGGGCATCCGACCCGCCTCCCACATCACCGGGGTGCTGGGGCAGGGGAGGGGGGAGGCTCTGCCCTACCTGGTCCCTCTCCATCAGCTCCAGCGCCGCCTGGTGCCGCCGGTAGAGCTCGTGCCGCCGATCCACCGTGCTCTGGAACCTCGGGACCCTCTTGGCAGGGTCGTCATGGAAGGTGGGAGAGATCACCTGAGGCGGGGGCTTCCGCCCCGCCCCGAAGCTGCGGACCTGCCCGAGAAGAGCCACGAGACCCCGGGATGGGGATGCTCCCCGGGGAGGCTCAGCCCGCAGCACGGCTCTGCCTCGTCCCTGTCACACCCTCCCCAGCCCCCAGCTGGGCTGTCCCCGCTGGACTCCTCACCTGGAGGGGTCAGGGGTGGCTGTGAAGAAGTGGACGCAGGGCACGGCGGGGTCCCGGGGCAGCACGGCCACCATGCTGCCTGCTGTGCAGAACCCCTCCGAGTCCACACAGATCCCACTGGCCTTGTCCCGCAGGATGGCCATGAAGGTCTCTGCTGTGATGTGACCTGGCAGGCACAGAGCCACAGAATCATAGGATGTCTGAGCTGGAAG
>NW_008588098.1:0-251 GCF_000691845.1 Merops nubicus
TCAGCCTCCTCCCAGCCCTGCCCGTGTCTGAGCCAGGCCAAGGTGGGTCTCCACTGGCTCCCTGCCTGGCACATGCCCCATCACCACAGGGAGCTCTGGAGGCAGCTCAGCCTGGACCCTCCCTGGGACCCAGCCTGACCCCCCACCCCAACAGCCACGTGTCCCCGTCGATGCTGGGCTGCAACAAGAACAATGCCACAGCCACAGAGCTTCTCGTAAGGCCTCACCCCTCCTGCTCTGCCCCCGGGGCG
>NW_008588098.1:285-661 GCF_000691845.1 Merops nubicus
AAGCGCTGGGGCCCCGCCAGCCCCACGAGCGGGAAGGAGCAGGGTCTGCGAGCAGGGGACTGTTTTCGGTTCTAAACCAAAGCAAACCCCCGTTTTCTCCCCACCCAAGGGAGGAAACTCCTCTGCTTCATCACCAGAGCACCGCACGGTGCCGAGAGCCGCCGCCCAGGGGCCCATCCCAGCTCCCACACCGAGGGGCAGGAGGCGGGTGATGGTCACACCCCCAAATCTCTTACCAGGAATCCGCAGCCGGTTCTTAGAAACTGGCAGAGGATGTGGCGAGTGAAAATAGCAACGCCCACCTCACCTTCCCGGCAGCACGGGCTCCAGGCACCCGCAGCCACGGGCTGAGCTGGCTGCCGCGGCCCCCGCCACG
>NW_008588098.1:728-1392 GCF_000691845.1 Merops nubicus
TGCCAGCTGGTGAAGCCTCGGGAGTTTGCAGGGGCTGCCCCAGAGGCTCATCCCTGCCCGTGTGCCTCACACTCCACAGGGCAGCCCTGCTGTGGGGCTCCAGCTGATGGCCAGTGGGTCAGGTCCTGCTCAGCGTGGGATGAGGAGCGGTCCAGAGCGGCTCCAAGCCTCACCCTGAGCACTGGCACAGCCAGCACTGAGCCCGCCTTGGTGTAATGCCTCCAAGCCTCGCCCCGAGCACTGGCACAGCCAGCTCTGAGCCAGCCTTGGTGTGATGGGCTCCTCCAGCCCTGCACCCTCATGCCACGGAGCCCTCGCTGCCCAGCTGAACGAGGGGATCACCCCTGAGTGTGGAGACAAAGGGGAAAACCGAGTCCCAGCCTGGGGCTGCTGCAAGGCCAGGTTCAGGGAGAAGCATCAACAGCACCAACACGGGAGGCCAAACCCGGGTGCTTCCCCTGGGAGCCCCACAACCCCGTGGACACACCCACAGAGCTTCCCCCTGCTACAGGAGCTGCTCCGGGGCTGTTTGGGCAGCACCTCACCCTGGGCAGGCTGGGGGACAGAGCAGATGCTCTCCCCGGGCTGAGGAGGGGGGGAGCAGAGGTGTGCCAGGCTCCGTTTCGACTCCCCTCCCTCCCTCAGTGGTGCCCTCCCTGCTTCC
>NW_008588099.1:0-975 GCF_000691845.1 Merops nubicus
AGGAGCCTCCGCCGCGATCGCGCCACCCACGCCCGCCCCCGGGCTGACAGCGCTCCCGTCAAACGCCTCCAGCCACGCACACGTGGAGGATGCTGACACGAGGAGCGGGTAGCTGCACAGGCAGCGGAACTGATAAGGCTTTGTTTCCTGTCGATCTCTCCCACGTGGACTCTCTGATGTCTAATAGCAAGGCTGAGCTGCACTGCAGAGGGAGAACTAGCAGCATCTTTCTCCCCAAAGAGACAGAGCCTGTATCAAACCAAGACCTTTGAGGCAGCTACTACCACTGACACCTACCACAACCGACACCATCCAGGAAGTTCAAAGCAGAGTACAGACTCAAAGGAACAGTAAGCTTGCACAAGCCTTCATTTCTTCAGGACAGGGTAAATAATCTGCAGAGATTTCTCCACCTTCCTTCGCTTGCCCTAGAAACGCCGGCATGACCTGAACAGCATGACCAGAAGACTGCTGGTGCAGCAGCTGGGTCCAGCTCAGGTACCTCTGATGCTCAGCGGCATCCAGCAATGACCAGCATCCTCTGCTCTCCTGGGTGGACTCTTCTCCCCCGCACAGAAGCTCGCTGAACCACACTCACCTCTGCCTGTCCAGGTGCCCTGCAGCAGCTGTTTCCACAGCTCTTTTGCATGTGGGTGCAGGGAGAAAACCCCAGCCTGTTGCCAAGGTGGCCTCCCCCAGTCCTCCCTTTCCTGCCTACCATAAGACACCGTGGCTCAAGACTCTCTGCTCCTCTGCCCTTCGTGTTTTAGTTCTCCTTTCAGACAGCTCTTTCCTAAAACAGACCAAACCTCTCCTCAGGCAGGGCCAACCCAGGGGGCAGGGATTCAGCGCCCCTCCCCATCCCCACAGATCATCTCTGGGATCCCAGGCTCCTCCGCCAGCGCCCCACGTGCGTCCCTCGAGTCCACTCGGTCTCTACGTGCTGTGGAGAGCGTGACCGGCATCTGCCGAGCG
>NW_008588100.1:0-640 GCF_000691845.1 Merops nubicus
TCCCCTTTGCCTTATTCGCTTTCTCCTTCCCTTTGAGGGCAGGGCAGGGGGTTAACAGAGAGTGTCTGTTAGGGTGCTGGGGGCTGCCCTGACCCCAAACCGCGGCAGATTTATTGGCATCAACGTCAGGCTCGATCAGAGCTCTGATCAATTGCCTGAATAACCCTCTGTTAAAGGAATATCACCCTTTTCTTTTCTGACTGCTTTTAAGGCTTGACATTTAAGCAGAGCATTTTCATCATGGAGTTTGTGAAGCCAGTGCTAGTGCATGTCTTATCAGAGGATATTTTGGAAATAAGTGCCTTGCTGTGCTCTCACATGCCGTACGCATTCTGTTATGCTTTGCTGGTTCTCACTACCTCAGAGTTATGAGCTTTCGCCACCTGGCTCTTTTTGTGGGGTTTCTCGCTGATTTATGTCTTACTGAACTGGGTAGCAAAATGGTCCTGGTACTACCAGGACGTTTTTAAAAATAGTACTTTTGGTTTTGCCTGGGGAAGTTATGCTGCTCCCCACAATACTCTGACACCACCAGGGCCTGCGACATCATTCTGTTTTGAGGATATTCTATATGATTGTGATTGTCATTATCCTATTTATTAAAGAAATATGTTTTTTTATGTCATTGGTGGTGAATCTG
>NW_008588101.1:0-485 GCF_000691845.1 Merops nubicus
AATGTTGTTGGTACACACGGTGGTCTTTTTGAGAGAGGGGTAGGGACATTTGTGAGGACATGAAGGGGAAAATCCAGGAGAGCTGGAGTCTGTAGAGAAGATAACTGCAGATCGGCATGGCTCTGCACAATTCCCAGCGTGCTGGCGTTGGGTTTCCTTGACAGGACTACAGCGAGGAGTCCAAAGGGCTTCAGGAACGTCGACACGGTCATTTGCCTGTGCTTCCTTGCGGCTCGCAGGACCGTGTTACGTCACACTTCCATTGGCACATTGTGCAGAAGCCTTCTGGATGATCTGATGAGGGCCTCCAGCACGCTGCCTTTGCCACCAGTCCACGCAGATCTTCTCTTGGGGGAAAAGCATCCTTTTGTGGTGGAGCCATTCACTTGCAACGTGCCACCACCACCACCACCACCACCACCGCAGTGGTGGGTGGCCTGACCCTTCTCTTGCCTGACCCTTTCTCTTAGGAGAGTGCCTGGGGG
>NW_008588102.1:0-47230 GCF_000691845.1 Merops nubicus
GACATGCTGGAGCAGCGTACTGAAGGGGACCCCATCTGAGTCAATACTTTGTCCAACCATTGTAGAGGTCCATTCAGATGAAGTTCAATCCAGCAAGGAGTGCTTGTTACTGTTTGCCGCCTAGAAAATAAAAGAATAAGAGGAGAGTCAGAAAGCAGTTTTGGTTGTCATAGAAGCTCTCCACCACATCATCAAACCTGTTTCCATCTGGATCTGCTACACAGAAAGATAAAAATCTGCAACCATTACCATAACTGTTACTAAGCTTTTTCAGAGAGTATTTGGAAAATAAACCCAAACCCCTAACAAAACAAGCCCAACCAAAAACCCCAAACACCCCACAACTAAGCCACATCAATAGTTACATGCTTGTCCATAATACATCAAGAATATTCTGCTCTGGAGAATAAGAGCTGAAGCTTTTCCTGTGGGTGCTGGAGCTTTACTTCTAAAGAGAAACTGACACCGGAAGGTTGTCCAAGCAATGTGTTGCTCACGTTACAGATGGCTGTGTACAGCTGTGTCTCAGCCTCCCAAGGGTGTGCAAGCACAACTGGTTTGAGCTTTGTACACAGCTCCTGAGAAACGTGGAACAGAAACACTCGACTGTGTGCTGTCAGCATGGCCAAACATCACAAAACTGTGGTGATCACAAAGCCTGGCTTTTTGGAGCAACTGAGAAGATACATGTCAGGAAACTGGGAGCTGTTGTCAGAAACACCATGTCAAAAAGCAGTGTGGGGTTATACTGTGCTGACTGACACTATCTCAAAGCAACACCAAACTTTATCTCTGACTCCCTGTCATCTTACACTTCTACACGTGTTTTGTACTGTAACATCCTCACACAAACAATTTAAAGATTGTGTTTCTCTTATCTTCCATATAAACCAGCCTAGAATTTTCAACAATAGATGCCCTTAATTTAACACCATATAGAAAGCCTCAGTAAAGCTGATGAGTTGACAACCATAAAAGCTTAATTCACCTTCCCATATATCCTTGTCTCAGAGATGTGGTATTCAGAAAACACTCTTCTCACCTCCAAAGCACAGAAATCAGTATTGGACATACTCTGACTGATAAATCCTGTTATTTCACTGTACTCACTCCAGGCATGGGAGTTTTCCCAAACTAGACTGGCAAGATTACTGTTGCTAAGCCAGTTTTTCCTAGTAATTCCAGCTATCCCAAAGTGAAAGCAAGGAGGCATTAAAGATTCAAAAGCAGCAGATTAGTCAGGCACAAACCCAGCCCCTTCATTCTTTACTGTTGGCACTGCAACCCTTTGCTTTAAGGAAATCTGTTTATATAAACAAAGGAACTGAAAGGGCAGAAGGACTGAACCAGCAAGAGGATGGATTTCAAAAGTTGTCTGTGGTTTCACATTTTCTAGGAGAAGAAAGCAGCTGGGGTCTGTGCTCTCTCATCACTCTATGAAAACATTGTTATCTTAGCCCCAAATGCCTATGCCAAAACAACATGATCCAATAGGAGAACAATCTAAACCACAGGAAATAATTCCATTTAGCCTCAAATCCTCTCCCCAAGAAGGAAGTTCATTATTCCACCGCTGTCAACTCCCCGACAATACGTTCCACAACACACTTCCTCAAAACTGCTGTTCAAGAACCTTTCCTTTGCACTACACTGACAAAAGCTGATAGAACAGTGACAGTCACTTGGCAGCCATCTCGAAGCTGAAGCTCAGACCATGGATTTCCAGTTCATGTACCACTAAGTCTCTTTGCTGTCATTACCTCAACTTTCTTCAGAAGATGATCCTAGACCTGGATGGTTCCTGTGAACACCTGTTCACTAATGTGAACACTTGTCTGCTCATCTGGACTTCTACCACCATCCTCAACACAACTCAACACATATCACGAGGAATAAAAGCTATAAGATGTTTACCAAGTTTGTAAAATCTACCACCCTGCCAAATCTGCACATTTAGGCACATACACCACTGACCTATAGTGCAGTCAGTGTTTTGGCTTTGCCAAAATCTGTTCTGTGAGAAGCATTCTTGACATAATGAAGCATGGAGATTTTAACAAGAATGATGGACTTTAAAGTGTCACCTAGTCCGTTTTGACAATTCAGACTGAGTTCATTTAAATTCAAGGTTGTGATTGCAACCTCTTCTTGCTTTAATCACAACTGCAGTGTAACTTACAAGTTTTGTGCATCAATAATTTATTAGCATTGTCTTAAACAGAGATGCAAAGGAACTAGTTCTGCATTATGTCAGTGACCAGTTTCTGTGCTGTTCTGGCAATGTTTCCACTGCAGTTTTTTCAACCCTGTGATTTCTGAATGGTTTATAGACTACTAGCAAACAACACAGACCCCTCCTTGGAAGTAATTTTACCAGAATTCTCCTCCACTGTTTTAAGCCAGCACTTTCACTCCATCCACTTCAAGTTGTCTCCATATAATCTGACTGATTAAGCCTTTCTTCTGTTCTGATTTGAATGTTGTATTTAATTATGCATAAGTATATACATACTCCTTTTGAGCCGAATCCAACAGTTCTTTAAACCCGAGCCAGAATCTTTCTTCTGTACTTCTTGCTAACAAAGAGCTACCAATTTATTCCATTACTCAAATTTCTCATTTCATCTAACTAGGCTATTACAAAATTGACTTCATTTAGCTGAGAAACCGCCCCCACTTACTGATGCTATTTACATGTATGTATTTCAAGAGCAGATGAAAGCACCAGAATTCCAGGATTCACACTGGAACTTAAATGGCATTCAACTCCAGAAACAATACAGACTCTTAAAAATCCTTAAATATTGCAATAGGGTATCAATAAGTCAGACTCCATTTTTTCAGTGGGCAATTTCTAGAGAGGTTTGAGAGATCTGTTGAAAGCCACATCTCTAGCTTCCCCAAAATAACAAAATCTTTAAGAATGCCCAGTTAGGAGTTAATTCCTTTTCTTCCCAAATTCCCATACTACATTAAAATCAGGCATTGTCCTCAACTATAGCTCTTAGTTTGTGTTAATAGAGAATACAACTGGAATCCATTAAGAAGCAGATAAAAGACTTTTTCACTCAAACTGTGTTTAGCAGTTGCATTACAGAAAACCAGTCATCTTACTCCTCTCCAAAGCTTTTTCCACTGCAAGTTCCAAAATACTTGCCATCCCTCAAATGCACGTTCTCCAGTTGTTTTATTCTGCAGAATGGACTCCAGGCAACTCCAGTTCTTTCTGTAGGGTACTATCGACTGCATCCCTCGTCACAGCCTAAGGAACTCATCATACTCTACACAGAACTGCAGGTCTAACAAACAGCAGCTCATCTCACAGCACAAACTGTGAAACCTCTCGGTGTGGTTGGTGGTTGCACCACAATAAGCAAGCAAGCAGGATCAAGTGAGGAAACAGAACTTTTGACAACATGCCTTGCTCAACAGCTGACGTCAATGCCATGCTAAAATCAGTTCACTGGTCTTTATGACTTAGGGGCCTACATGGCTGAGGGGGAGAAAGAAAAATATGGAGAAAGGAAAAAGGGTTTAACTTATAGACAGCATTATCTACAATACCAGTAAGAAGCCTGTATGTATGGTTTAAGCCAGGTAGAAATAGTGTGTTAGTGAAAGAAGAAAATTATTACATTCAGAGATTTAAAAGTAAAGCTTTTTCCTCACCTGTATTCAGCTCCCCATCCTTTAACAAAACTCATTCTTATGGTACACATTCTAGTAAGCTGATAAACTGCTTCAAATCCCTGATTCACAGATTGAGCCAGAAGAGCAGCAAATTCTTGGTTATTAAAGATTTTTAGATTGCACCCTGGAAGGGAATAAAAAAAGTCAAAAGGGCCCAACCAACGAGTGTTTGTGTTCGCTACGCTGAAGCCCAAAACTATGAAGAAACTACCAAAAGGGAAGCCAGACACGACTACATTCAGTGGATATTTTTATGGGAGAGCTCTGTCAGGCTACTCACCTGGTGGTATTTTGCATACAGTTGCAGGATGCCAGCCGTATCTCTGATTGCAGTTGGGGCTCTGAACAAAGATCGCGCTGTCGCTGAGGCACTCGGCAAAAACCTCTCCACCAATGTAATAGAGGCGTACCCCCCTTCCTGTGGCAACAGGCAGAGGAGCTCTAGTTAGGATATGAGGCAATCACACAACTAAATTGCACTTTTCTCCCATGAACACACCATATCTGAAGGAGGAGAGGAATAATTTTTGGTTAAGAAAGAATTTTCTAGCTATGTAATGGCTTGTAACCAAACCCAAGTTAGGAAGTGGGGTGCTCGCTACCAAATAACCTTCTAACTTAAATACTAAAATTGAAATAATAAGATTTGATTAGACAGAAATAAAACTTCTGCTAATAGTTAACTGTTGTGGGTGAAGTGGCACAGGCCACTGTGGCAAAAAAAGACAAGTACACCACTTCAACACTGCCCACTAACATGCACCCACACTATTTCACAACCCACTGCACACCCCTTCTCTGTACTACTTTGGTGAAAACAACAGGACTTCATTTAGACCTATGACAAAAAAATACCCAGAAGAAATCCCATTGTTTACTTTTAAATCCTGTGTTGCTCTCTCTCTCTCTCTCTCTCCAAGTGGAAAACAATCTGTATGGGTTATTCCTGGAAGTAAGGTAAGCAATGTACAATTGTTCTCCCCCCAGAAAAGTATTTCTAATTAACTGGTCCTTAACAAAGGTCATTGTTTCTCTTCCCTTTAATTTCTCAAACAAGACGTGAGCTGCTCTATAAAAAAAGTGAGAGCTCCTTATGTTTTGGCTTTTCCTCATCACTGATGATTTAGATTAGTCATCACGGGCAAAGCCTGGGTTTCTGCACATCTAAAGTCTTATTAGACAAGTATTTGGATTTGGCATGGAGGAAGTCAAGAGGGTTCTACTGAAAAGGCTGAATTTTTTAGTGGAAATATATGAATTTTGTTAAATAAAAGAATCCAGAAAAAAAAAAATTAGTTTGACAGACTTTTACCTATGTGCCGCCTTGTCATTTCCACTGTAGCATTTCTGTTTACGTTGGAAAGCAGACCTAGGCAAAATCGTTCTGAATTTGATGGATCTGTAAAGCCATCTACAGTCAGGGAAGGCTGTGATGCATGGAAGGTTTCTCCCACTCTTTGATTCAATTCATAATATGCTATTGAACACCAAAACGCAGGCTCCGAGTAAGTAACTGGTTGCAAGTCTACAAAAAAAATAATTAAGAAATAAGCTTAACACAGATTCCTTTTCAGCCTCAAATTCTATCTGCACTGCTATTCATCTCTTCCAGAAATGACACCAGTAGTACCCTTAAACTACTCAAATCAGATTCTGGTTGCTGTCATTTTTACCTACCCCCGTAGACAGAAAGGAATTCACTATTCCACACAGGGAAGGAGGAGGGGAAAGGAGTGATCTAATCTGACCACAGCTCATGTAGTTCAGTAATTGCATTTTGCTCAGCAAAATGATTAAGCTAATGTTGCTGTGAGTGCCAGATGTTGAGACATTTCTGTTGCCCTTCTGTAACCTGCAAACATTTTGGCAACGTTAAAGAAAATACTGAACCACCAAACACTGAACCACACAAAGGAAAAAATATCAATAAGAAAACTATGTTCCCTCATCCCTAGATCTTACACTGCCTCCTTATCTAAAGGCACTCTGCTCTCCTTGTACTTTCCCCTGCTAGAGCTCAGTATCTCCCCTCCGCATCTCCAGCTTTTCCTGTGCTGCTTCCCCTTTTTACCCACCCTGATTACTTACTCAGCACTCTGAACAGCATTTTCCTGTCACATCCCGTCACCATTCCCCAAACAAACCCAAGGGAACCTGATCTTCCTGAGGCATTTACACAGACACGCAGCAGTGGCACCTGATCAAAGCAGGTGGGCAACTAACGTGGGAGCAACGGTCGTGTTGTGGCCGCAGGTGGAACAGTGCATGAGAGGAGCAGCACAACACACTGGTGAGGGAGACAGCAAGTCTAGGCAGCACTATGGATAGGCTAATGTCCTTTAAACTATTTATTTTATAAATGCAGTTCCCACACACACAACTGTATTATTCTCTCTCTTTGCTAGATTCCATCTCTTTGATAGAAGCTCAACACTTACAGAAAGAGATGAGTTATTAACAAGCTATTAACCCAACCCTATTATGTTCATCATCAGGAAGCCAGCCAAACAGTGTCCTCCTAATACAGCTTTTTTTTTTTAAGTACATTTTCATTTTTAGTGTTAGTATATTTATAAAGAAGAGTCATTGCACACAGAGAAACAACTGAAAGTATTTGCAGCTTACCCAAGCTATGGTTAACTGGGGAGAGAGTACTAGGAGACAGCTCTGCTGGAGATCCTGTTGAAGCAATACAGATTGTTTCAGAGCAAATGATTCTTGTTACTTCAGACTGGTAGGCATGACCACTATCTAGACACAGCTGTACATTAAAATACTTTGGAAAAACAAACCTCAGAAATCCCAGAACCAGTTTTCCAGCATGCCACATTCTGAATGCTTATTCTGAATTAAGATTACAATTAATTTTCCAGACTCCTGAGAATCTAGCCCTCGTCATAAAGACTCAATTAACATCTTAGCATTGTAGTTGGCAGAGCTCTCACTTATGCACACTCTGTGAACATAACTATTTATGCACTTCTGCAGTGAGAAGATGGTGACTTCTTCCCAAATTCAGAAAGAACAAGCTAAGAAAAAGTCCGTGACACATTCAAGATATTACCTCTCTATTCTCAAAGGAGAGGGTGTATCTCTAGAAAAGAATAAGCTGGATTTCCTCATTTGAGGAAATTATTTTATCCTGGATGGAAGAAGGTGTTATCATGAGTGGAAAAAGGGGGGGGGGGGGAAAATCACAAAAACACAAACTCTCCAACATAATTTGTGTGCTAATAGGCAAAGTACAGAAAAGCTTCACAGAGAAAAATTCCTACAAGGACTACTGATGTCAGGTTTTTTCAATTAAGGCACCTATTGTCACATAGTGGGAAAATATTGCAGTTTTTACAGAAAGTGGTGCAGTTGATTCCAGTTAACTGAAAAAGGTTGCTAACATTAGCTAACCAAACACACACGCAAGCCTGCCAGCACATAGCAGGAGGTTCTTACCCAGCACATTAACTGTGCTTTGTCCAAGTCTAAGGCCAACCAGATTATCTAGAAATCCTTCTGTACAAAGGCACAAATGCTTCATGTTTCTACTACTCTTTCAATAGAGCCTTCTATGCAAGAATTAATTTGAAACATGGCAGAAGTGATAAGTAGCCAGAGTTCAGACACAGGTTCTCAAAACGCAGCATTTCTGCAACAGACATTCTGCTTCAACAAACCCAGTTCCAGAAGGTAAAAGTTAGGGACAGGCTGACACCAGTCAGGTATTAAAATCTATTTTAAGGCTTTCTGATGAAGATTTTATTAGATCTGTATGCTTTTGTTATGAAACAAATGAAATAATATGGCACAGAATGTTTTAAAAGCATTTCCCTAGCAAAAAAAAAAATTTTCAGAAAAGACTGAAAGTGATACTTTACACTGAAAACACCAGCTTGTACAAATGGCTGCTGCCATCACTCTTTGGGCTGAATCCATGCTACTGTGCAGAGGGATCACAAATAGCAATCCCAAATCTTCAGAGGAGTGAAAAAAACTAATTTTTACCTGTATCCATGCTTTGGTTCAACTGCTGGTCACTCGTTTCTCCATCTTCACTGATATATCCTGGGGGTGGTGTTTCTACAAAGGAAAAAAAAAATCCATCTATTGGTTCAATGACTGAGGAAATATGTAAGATTTAGCACGTGGGGTTTTTGTGCCCAAGACTCCACAAGCTCCATAAGATACCTGAACATTGAATTAAAATTTCACGTTGCTGACCCGTTTTCTTCTTCCAGCAGGACTTCAATCCCATTACCTGCCTTACTGTCTGCATAAGCTGCATCACTTCTTGTATGCCAGTTAATTGCTCAAATATGTTATATAATTATTGGATAACACTTGTTTGTTCCATCTAAGACAAGATCCTTTCACTACAATGAGTAACAATTTTGCAGTTGTGATCAACAGCTTTCTCATTTAGTAGAATTACAAATGAAAAAACCATCTGGTGACTTCCACAGAGAAAAAAGAAGGCTGTCTGTATGTAATACAACCATCAGATCAGATACCCTCCCACGCTTTACTGAATTGGCTGGATTTAAAGGTTATTCTTCAGTCCCCAAATCCATCTTCCTCAATACCCAACAGCTAATTTCATGCATTAATTATAACCACATTATCTAACTAGTTACACTGCACAAGCTCTATCACATCATTATTTTAACAGAGTTCAGAAGTACTAATAATAATCATGTCTTCCTTCAACTAGCTTTCTTTAAAGATAGGAGTTTCACAGACCAAAGTAAACTCAGCAACAAGTTTGAAGCATTCTGACACTAGAAACTGTGTCCAGTTCCACAGAAATATCTTCAAAACCCAGGAGAGTATGACTGTTCCTTTTCTCTATTAACAATGCACTTTGTAATCCAGATAATGAGTTAACCAACTGCGTTTCAGGAAATAATTTTCTTTGAACTGGGCAAACATCTTTTCCTATATATTAAAAGCAAAACCTGATTTCTTCAGTGAAAGTGTTTGAAGCTAACTATCCCTAAAATCACCTTAGAATTGTCGCCAAGGCATCTGAGGGATTAACCACATCTAATTACGTTATTACCAAACGGCAGAAATTTAAAGATAAAGCCTTTTGCTTAAGAATTAAAATCAAATTAGATCAACTATCATGTCTGAGATTTACAGCAACATAGTGAGGTCAGAAGCAAGTCAGCAAGAGCAAAGTAGATTAAGTCAGTTGACTAAAAAAGTGAACTGAAAGAATTAAATCTTTGGTTCATTCTGTAAGACTAGTGTGCTAAATATAGATGTGAGAAAATTCAAGTGAGAATCTAAAAAGGGAGATTAAGGGAAATCTGCACTAGCAAGAAGTATGACAACGAAAATCATACCTGTTTTGGACGTTTTTACAGAATTCATTGTGATAAAGTGGACTCCACCCACCTCCAAATCATTCATTACAGTTAAGCCCATAGCCATGGTAAGAGGTTAATAACCATTCCCAATCCAACCCACGCCTCCTGTTTCCAGCTCCTAATCTAGGCTCTTTGGCACCAATTCTTTTCCATATCTAGCCTCTGTCTGAACAGAGAAGATTTCCTCCACCTAGTACTATTAATACTGTTGTAAGGTCAGAGGTTGGCCACCACCACAGCTGGAAATAAATGCCACACCAGGAGAGTGTCTGTGACGAAGAGAAAGAGGCAAGGTGTGGTTAGATGCATAAACATTGGAAGATAATTTGAATACCGGCAATCACCTCCAACAGACTCCCTGCAAATAACCACCTAATTGCTTTACCCCATTTCCACAGCACTGGGTTGTCAAACGGTGTCTTTCCAGTAAGTTACTTGCAAATGCTATCAAAATCCCTTGGATCAAGTCAAAAAAGGATGCATAAATTAAGAAAGCAACACCAACTTCTAGCATCTTAAATTGCTCTTTGAAGATCTGCTGTCCGTAGGTGGCAATGAAGGTGGCACAAATTAAACAAATGAGGTGAAATGAATTGAATTTTTTTGGGTGTCATTTCAATTCTCAGACACATTTAAGGAAAACACAAGCAACACCCCATTTATGACACAGGTACAATTTGTACATTGCACATATTTGCTTTCCAATGCTGTCATCTTATTCTTCGAGAGAGCCCAGACCTGAATTTTCAGCTTGTTTGTAACATAGCTGGATTAAACTTCAGCTTTGCTTGGTTTCACACTCCAGGCAACTTCCTGGAGAGACAGGAAACAGGAAGCTATGGCAGGAAGCAAATGTCACAGATTTTATGTTTCAATAAGGGTACAGGCTTTTGGGTGCACTGTAGCCTGCAAGTCTTGGTATTTGTTTTGGTGTGGGGAAGTGGCTAAGAAGAGGAATTCTAAGAGTTCAATATTGTCTGGTTGTTCTTTAAAAGACAATTTTTGAACTAAAACTACTAATACTACTACTGCTGAATTTTATACTAAAAAGATAAAGCTCTCTGCATACAATAGTAAACACACAAAGCAGACCTTGATTGATTGTGACCTACAGATCAAAACACTTAAGTCACTGTTTTGCCACTTAAAGAGTTTTCTCCACATACTGCACGTGGCGAGTACAGTACACAGCATTTGGCAACCTCCATATGTTTGTAAAATAGGCTTAAAGCTTAAGGTGAAGGCCTGCTTTGTACTTGTTAGCATTCTGAATGTTAAATAAGCTACTGAAACCAACTAAGGTATTGTGAAACCACAGCAATGTGGTTTCACACAGGATCGTGTTCTGCTAACAACAGCGTTCAGGTATTTCCACTGGAATTCACACATGGAATCAGCTAGATTTAATTTGTTGGCGAATCTTTCAATTAATTTGATCACTTAGGAGGATGAAATGACCCGTCTTTGTTCCAGTGCAACAACGTGAAGCGTGCTGTTGGCAGTGGGAGTTAAGAAAATACCTGGTATGTAATTGCTCTGTGGTTCAATTCCAGCTGGAAAGTTAGTGTTTTCAGGAATGGAATGGGTATAGTCATCGAGAGGCGGGAGCTCCGTGAGAATCTCCGTGTGCCGTGGCACTAGGACAGGAGGCAAGACTGGAAAAGCAAAATTCAAAGCATTAGTAAGACCTTCAAAATACATGCTACTGTAAGCTAAAAGGAAAAAAAAAAAAATCTAACAACTTCTTAATAGGTTTTGAAATTTTTTGGCTCTCAGTGCTGCTAATACTATAAGTGTACTGCTAATTACTAGAAGAACCAGATTCCTGGGTGCCTCTATTCCACCACTGCAAAAGGTAAACCTCTCTCCTCTTCGTTTCAGTCTGGACAACACTTTGCCAGCTGAGAACTGCTAGTGGTACTGGAAGTGATCAGGGGTATTGGTAAAGATTTTTCACTAACTTTACCATTAAAAACTTCCAGGGGATGATTCCCAAAAGCTGTGTCTCTAAGAATTTTGTAATTCTGGCAAGAGAAAGCATCATCATCTTTTTTTAATTAATTATTATTATTATTTTTATTTCCCCCACCCAAAACACTATTCTTAACTACACACAGACGCAGCTAGAGAAAATCAGAAGCAGACTTCCTACCTGGTGTTTCCACTCTCTGGTAGTGGTAAGGGTTTACACATACTTCATCCTTTTTAAGATTAAAAGCATATTCACAGTTCTCAATTGCTTTGAGTTCATGGTGGCTGTGGAGGTCTGGCCAGCGCCAGAGGCGGCAGGAGATGACGTGGGGCAGTCCTTTACGGTGAGACACCTGCAGACGGCCATCCAGAGACCTGCAGGGGAAAGATGGTGAGAGGGATTTACAGACTGCACGCTCTCTCTGAGTCACTCAAGCAACAGTGCTACACGCAGGGGATGGGGAAGTTGATTTACTCTCAGAATTCAGTGGCCTGACACTGTTAGTGACATTTATGCTCTTGTTAAAGGGCTTCGAATGCAACAAAAATGATGGTATCAAGCAGTGTCTTAGCTTATTTTTGAGCTGCTCAAATTATTGCCAGTGAATTTAGAGTTCATTAAAAGCCACTTTACCTCCAACCAAGTATTTAGGATGATTGCTTAATATACTTTTTAAATGTAAAAGACAGCCGTTAAAAAGAATAAATCAAAAAAATAATCACACACTTAATAGTCCCTTCCACTGCTAAACCTCAAGGCTTTGCTGTGGCATGGATGCTTTAGGGCTTTAAGCATAAGAATTCCCACAGGACTGCAAATAAGCCTGTAAGCAGTCAGCTGCCCAAGTGATCCACATGGCAGTGTAACCGTAAGGCAAAAAGCATGAACACGCATCTCGTGAGGGCTGGACAGTTTATCTTCTTCACTTCATCTGCCTTGCTACCAGCTGAAAACGTTTTGCTAGTTTTAAGACAGACTGCATATGCTTACACAAATGCAGATGTTTATGATTGTTATGGGATGGGAGACAAACCTTGATACACAAATCAAGTAATGTGACATGAAAAAAATAAAGACCCTGTTTAGAATTTGCCCACCATTAACTACTGCGGAATTGACAAGCAATTCTTTAGTAGCTTGTATCTGAGCCAATTAGCAAGATTTAACTGAGAGCTTGTAGCATACAAAGCAGTTTAAACACTTTGTAAGATCAGGTCTAAAGAATTAAGTTCCCCAACTTCATTAATATAAATACCAAATCACATTAGAGCTTGCATTTAACAAGTCTTCCCATTCTTTCAATAGCACTGGCATCAAAAAAGGAGTATTCCAGAATTAAGAGTTTCATTGGTCAAAACATCAGCTGAGAACACTTGGATTTCTACACTGGCAAGCAAATATTTTAAAATGCTGGACCATGAGAGGCCTAGGAAGCATTTTAGTCTATTTTACAGCTAAAGCATCCCATTACAGACCCTCCAAAGCCAATCCCTCCCACAAGGTTTCTGTGATGCAAGAGGGCAGAATATTCACCTGGTTTGTTCAGAGAAGCTGTAAAGGCCTGTTGTATCCCACTGATCTATCGTGTTGGGTGTATTCAGTCCCCAAATTTCAGAGCAAGTGCTGTGCATAAATTGAAAACAAAACCAAAAATGATATGAATATGGAACACAGTTATTCAAAATACCATGATTTCAAACATGGAAAAAATGTACAGAATACTTCCTTTCACATAGAAGATAGAGCATTATTAGACTTACATTTAAACTGACATCTCATGCTATATTTTCTATATGAAGGAGGCTATCAAAATGGAACACGTGACTCAAGGCAAATGATAATGTTTTTAAAAGGTGAACAAGTTTTCTGGTTTTAAGTAGTCAATACAGTTGAATGTTCCTTAAAACGGGCAAAACTTCCTCAGCCTAGCTCTTAACAAAAGTCAGTTTTAAAAGGTAGTTTCTGGGTTGGGTCTCTTGTTTTTGTTCATTTTTAAACCTAAGCCTCCCTAACACTTCAAACAAAGGCCACGTGCATCTGAAACAACATCACCATCTAACTTCCAGGGATCATCACTTCAGCATTCATCTCGTTCTCCGTGCACATACTGATTTGCTGCTTTTCCCAAACCAGGAAAATCTGGACTCTGAAGAAAAGTACATTGTAACTGACACTTCTCACTGTTCTCTGTACTTGATGAAAGAATTAAATATTATTTTCCACTGTATACAGAACACAGAAAGTTTGAGACAGTTTTACAGTATAAGACTTCACTATAACAAAACTTTAATTGCTACATTAAGCAGGAGGAAAGGAGAGACAATTCTTTACCAACTGGTTCAATGACAACAGTGAAGAAAAAGGACCCTTCAGTCACAGGCACAAGCTAAAAGCAACAGCAGATTTAAGCAAAGCAAGAAAAGCAGTCCAGGCCTGTGAATGGGCAGCTGACTTTCAGAAGCATCAGCTCTCTCACAGACCTGCCCTGTGGCCACTGAAAACTGACAGTCTATTTTATGTAAGTAACACACAGCTAGACTTTGTACCTCAGAAATACAGAGAATTTGGTTCACAAGCAGCTTACATCTTCACCTCCTAATTACAAAGCCTGAAGTTTGAATGGCTGCTACGTTACCTTTAAAATTAATAGCCTAGGAAAAGTTGCAACAAAGAATCCCAGTTCACTAAACTCCTGTTTTTAAGTACAGGTGTTGGTTGCTATTTAAATCCAATCTACTAAGCTTAGCTGATAAACTCAAAAGTTTGGATTGAGTGCTTCAAGGAAGAGAAGTGAGGTAGGTATTTATTTCTTCTCCCTACAATGAGAAAATTCACCAGTGCTATGAAGCAAAAGGGCAGACAGCACAGTACTGTGCTTAAAAATCACTTTCAGGGCTGACAATCACTTCAATTCTACAGTAACTTTAATAAAACATAAATCTGGGCTACTGGTGAAGGGAACAAAAGGTTCTTGTCCCCTTCTTGCCTGTCCCACACACCTCATGTCTAATGCCATCCCAGGGAGGCCGAAATGTCCTTGCAAACCAAACCAGTAAACTGGCTATCTGACCACAGAATGCATATGGCTGAAAGTTTATGTTTGGACAAGTAATTTTCAGCCAGATCAATTCTTCTATTCCCTGTGGAGCTACACAAGCACTACAGCAGAGTAATCAGAATGTGACTATGGGTAGCAGCCTGCACCTACCACACATAAAAATGCAAAATAAAATGTGGCATTTGACATTTTACTCATTGTGGACACAAGTAAAATCCTACAGTAGAGGACCTTTTTGTCTAGCAGAGAGCAGCAGAGAGCCACATGTGAGGGCCTGTTCTGTGATACATATCCAGTGCTTCAAAAATGCCAACTGCCCTGCACAGGTTACATCCATCTCAGACGCAGGCAGCATCAAAGCCCTCCAGGAAGAGTGAGCTGAAGAGGGATACTGACCATCACTGCATCAGTAGAGCCTGCAACCTGCAACACCTCCAGGTGTTTCCCAAGACACCTCCAGGACAGAGGGCTGCCAGAAGCTGCACAGAGACTGAAATGCTTGCCCTGAGGACACACAGGCAGCCTGTGGGACACCAGGGAGCATCCCTGCACTGTGCAGTGCCCTCTAACAGTCATCACCACTGCTGGCAACAGAGATTATCACGCACATTAAATTAGAAGAACAATCAGCAGGCACAAAGCCTGCTGCATATTAATTGACAGAGTCAGCTCTGACAGCTTACTACCTTTGAGCAATGGATCCTCTACATAAAGCAGTGAGTGCTCCAAAGCTGACGCTGTCACACAGATGACACGTTCCCAAAATTGTGGGGTGCATCACTGGTGTAAGCACGGCACGCCACGCATTTCCCTCACAAGACGTTCAAGGCAGCACATGCACATGTAAAACTTCACAGACCTTGACAGAGCATGAGGAACAGGAACAGAGGAATGGTATTTTATACTGCTAACCTCTTCTTGCTATAAATATTTGACCTATCAGAGCTGACGGCGTATTCCATAGCCTATGGAAAGACAAACAGTGTCCTGATGTGGCTGTGTGATGGAGCCACAGCTTGCAATGAAACTCAGGATACCACTGAGGGAGGGATGCCTGCTTACAGCTGGTATTAACATCAATGTTTTACTTGTTATCTACACTAGGACTATACTCCCAGCTCCGATCCTCCACAACTAAATGCTGAAGACCCTGCAGGAAATTATCCTGTGTGTGGAATAAAGTTGCTCAACACAGTTGTTACTGTTCACTGGAAGCCAAAGCTGAGGAAATGAAGTGGCCTGCCCACGCTCCTCTGCTCGCATAAGAGATCCACTGCCTAAAAGATGCAAGACCATCCCTTCTCACGTCACCCAGACAGTAAAGTAGGGCTCTTAATATTCACACACACGCACACCAAATCAGAATGAAATTCCTCACAACCATAAAAAGCCACTTCATATGCTGCACTTCCATGAAAGGCCACAGTATCTTCATTCATACGTAAGCAGCAGCCAGATGGAGGGCAGGCTTGCCTGCTCATCCCAGAAAGGTGCTGGCTGGAAAGAAGGTGACTGTATTCTGAAAGATGTTTAAACAACCACTAAAAACAGCTAGAAGGATACAGGAGGTACAGGCTTTTTAGTAGTACAGAATTAATGCCCCAAAATAAACAGGCCTCCTCTCCTAAACCTACCTTCCTGAAGCGTCCTAAACCCCTTGTGATGTGGAGAGTCCTTCTGTGCATTAGTCCGTAAAGAATTTAGAACAATCAAGGACGAACATCTGCACTCATAAGTTAAGTCTTGTCTGGAAACATTCCCAGGCCCTGGAACACAATCGTGTATGCCAGAAAGCAGCCAGGACATTCCCCAGCACTGGGCCCTGCCAATTGCTGTTCTCCCACACAATTCCCAGGTTTGGGAGTCTCACACCACCAGGACCACTCGTGCTGGGCAGCTCAGATGCACCCACACTGCCCTGGTAGCCGAGAGTTTAACAGTGGGGAGGAGGCAGCCCTGAGCCAGCTGGCCACGGGGACTTGGAACATTCCCAGGCACATTTAATTTATTAGGAGGGAGGCAGCCAAGACATATCACCATTTCACCTTGACTAAGCAAGACTGCCTTCAAAATGAAATCTAGAGACACACTTCAGGCTTCCTGTTGTACCAACAGAGGTTTTTTTTGTCGTTGTTTTGAACTCACTGTGTATACTGCAGCACTGGTAAGCCACCATTGTTTCCAAAATACAATTTGGCTCCTGCATCCGAGCTGTACTTAAATCTTTCCTGTGTAGACAGCACTTTAAATATACTCCAAAGCACAAGGTTAAAGCTCACACACTTCCACCCACCAGAGCGGACACTTTCCAAGGAGCATTTTCATCATGGTTCTCAAAACACTTTGACTGAAACGAGGTCAACTATACAAAAGATAATATTTTTATCTTTTCAGCACTAACTTTCATTAGCAACTCACCATGTTCTGTGACTTCTAGCACTCCCAGAGCAAGCTTGCTTGAATATCAGATTGGTGCTTTTGCAGATCCCATAAAATAAGGGAATTTATTATAAGGGACTTCAGGGATATGAAGCATCAAATTGGCTCAGTTTCCAGGTGTTCTGAAGTTCTAACAAAAGAAAACTATTTCCTAGAGAAAGAAGAAATGCTGAAAGGATACTTGCAAGGAGTAGCAACTACTCTGAGACTTAGGAATTTTTAGAGAAAAGTTAAAGCCTAGCAGATATCTGGTTAAGCTGCTACAGACTAAACCTGGGACAGCTCAGTCCCACAGTTCCCACCTCAGCACTGACCAGAGGACTGATGTGGCGAGGAAAGGGTCAGACAAGTTACTACTGGGTGGAACCAAAGCTACTTCTGTGAGACCTTTTCCCTATGTGGAAAGGGTTGCAAGAGCTGGTGTTTCAACCTGACTTTTCATCTGCTTATAAGGAGGAATATCTCAGATGATACTGTACAATTCTGGCAAGAATAATTTTTCACGTGGCTATCAGCGTGCAACAGCTCACAGTATGCCTTCACTTCTTCCATTTCATCATTTCCTTTAACAGGAAAATCTGAGTTCCAAAAACACCCTAACTCTGGGCAACAAATTACCTAAACAGCAAAGAGCCATAGCAATGCTTCACATTTTTGAGACCAAGTGCCAAAACTGCCTTTCTTCTGTACTGACACACACCAGAAAAATGTGGATGCAGGAAAACCCTAAATATCAAAGATAACCAAAAAGTCTTTGCATTGGCTAATCTACATATCAGGGATGATGTCTCCCATCAGCATCAACAGTGCAAACTATCTTAGTAGAATAACAGTATCTGTAAATCTGCCACAAACCTGGACTATCAGGTCCCAGTTCAGAGACAGGTGAAGAATGAATGTGGACAAACACAGCCTGTGCCACACTCATGAGTGAGCAATATGACTGCTTGCTTTAATGTAGGATATCCCTATTGGAGAAATCAAAGTCTGTATCAAAATCTGTCATAACCAGATACAAATGACACAGGATGAAACAGTCTGAAGTAACACGCTACAGTCACATCCAAGAGCCCAGGAATACAGATGGACATCATCTCAAAGGGAACACACTGCCCAGAAAGATTCTTGTGATTAGGTGGAAAAGGATGCTGACCCATCTAGATGAGAAAAAGAACAGGATAAGATGACCATAGCCAGCCCACTTAGTCTGTGACAGCATGACCTCACCTTTGTGAATACAGAAAGCCATCTGCATCCTGTCTTGAAGGAGCAGTAATTCTGAATTAGCAACTCCAGTAGCTGGAGATACAGCTACAAAGAACAACCCACAATCCCCTCACTGATGTTGAGATGCCAGCTAATAAAGCCACCTCAGGGTGGTACTCAAATTAGGCCACTTAATTAGGTTCCATTTCTCAGCACAGCTACAGCCACACGTGCTGATTTGCAGATCCAAGCAAGTATGTGCAAATTCTGTCCAAACAGTCACGACCACAGGACCAAACCAGCTGGTGCCCACGCTGGCTCTGTGCTACACACACTCCAACTGGGGATCCCCACACTTTCCCCAAATGCACTTGCAAAACAGAAGATAAAACCAGGGACAAAGCTTGTAGTTCCTGTCAGTATTATTCAGTTTTATAGATACTCTATGTTGATAGAGGCTGCATTTGAAAGAACCTAAAGCCAGCAGAGTTTTAAACAGTTCCCTAAGTGCACGAGAATTGTCACACATGTCCTTCAGCTGGTATCTGTCTATTACAGGTTGTTGCTACTATGAATTTATTACCAGGTTTTACTGAGACAGAACAAACAAAGCAACTATCCTACTACTAACACTATTTACATCACTGGCAATGCTGCATGCTCTACGTACTTTTGGTACTAAATGAAGTGCTTGCAACAAGTATGACATCAGATGAAAGTAGGCAGAACCACTTCAAAGATATTTACATATGAAGTACCAGAAGCTCTGTAAGGAAGTTGTTAAATAAATGTCACCATTCATACATAGCTTCAAATCCACTTTCTTCTTCAAAGTCTTGCAAAGTGGAGCAGGCCTAAAGGGGCTAAAAGGCATGGGGCTCAGGTGACAGCCTCCTCTTTACCTTGACTGACAGCACTAGCAAGACAACAAAAACCCAAAATGCAAACAGCACCATGCTAGCCAAAGTCTGTATTATACAGGAATCATTATAGAATGGTCTTGGACATTTAACTTGTGGAGTATTGTGAACCCATAACACTTTTCCTGAATCTTTCTTATCTTTCAGAATCTGTAGCCACTAAAAAGTTTGCAAGTCCATGTTCTTGGCAATCTTGTCTGTCTTCCTTCTGCATCTTAGGATCACAAGCTTTTCTTCCACTGAATTTCATTTGTCTGCACCTATGTTTTCTGAAGCATATGCAGTGCTGGAGCTGTGACTGAAACAAAAAATAATTTCAGTAAACTGTGATAGTACTCCTTTCATCCATTTTAAAGTGGGAGATGAGAATGAAAGCTAGTTTTCAAATTCTAGATTTCTCATGCAAGTCCTCCCTACAGATGTGAGCCTAACATTCTTCACTCCCATTTTCACTCCAAGACTAAACAAGAAAGATACAACAACAGAAATGACGATCAGGTTTTCACTTGAACACCAAAGAAGTTACTTAGCACAGGCACATGAACACCTTTCTACATATTTTTAACATTGTTCGTGGTTGCTTCTGTAAAATTTCCCTGAGAAAACAAGATAAACTCTGTAGGTTGAAGATCTATACCTTGCATACTATTAAAAAAAAAAACCACAACAAAGAAACCTTACTATGTAAGGTCTTTATATAGCAATGTACTGATCAGGAAACCAAGGCAGGAACACCAGTGTATTGACTTAGGCTCTGGTTCATCACTGGTGTAGCTAGACTGAAGTTGCACACCTGTGAAGACACTTTCCATTACACTCCACTGATAGTAACTTTGAGAAAAGGATCAATTAACTGAGGGATGAAAGAATAAAATCTCTCACACCGGTTATCTTCTTCCTGATGCAGCTGGGGTTCAAGAAGAGCTGGCAAGGAGACATACAAAACCTTTGGAAGTAGCTCAGAGATGGTCTCAAAGACAACAGTAATAGGAAAGATTGATTTTGAAGGCTTAGGTTTAGGCTTAGAGATGAAACAGAATTCAGCAATTAACAAAGTTCGTTGGCTTGTATTCAGTATTATATCCAGCACAGACAAGAGTTCCTACCAAATCTGCCTCATCATGGTTTCCTTAATTCCCCATTTCAACTGAAAATCTGTGTAGCTATTTTCATATTCTGACTTCACAGTCCTTCCTATATACTGGCAATTAGTGTTTTTCCCTACTACAGCCTAATACATCTATGTACCAGCCAGCAGCAACGCTAATTACATTACCAGTCTCTGCAAATAGCACCTCAGCTCGTGGTATAGCCAGCTGTCTGCACAAAAGTTTACTGTAAAATGTAGGCTGGCTGACCTACATGTCTCAACTCCTGAAATGTACATTGCTCAAGGCTTGTTTACCCCCTCTGGGGGTAGCTGGGGAAAGGCAATGTGCACGACACTGCCTTAGAAAACATTAAAGAGACCTGCAATAACAATGCAAATGTGAAGTTACTTCCGTGAGACACGTACCCTCCTCCTCTTTGAATCTTACAGAATTTTACATCCCTGCAGAACTGACCAAGCTTCTTACTTGCACCTCCATCATGCCATATTGCAGTGACAAAATGTCATCGACTCACTTAGATGTGCATAACCTGGCACACATGTTCATCAACGTCATGACTCAAAGCTGCAGCAGCTCACTCCAGCTTGTGAATGATGTGAAGGAACACAGGAGGTCTTGATCTCATTTTCTTGCAACAGAGAAACGTAAAGATTCAGTAATTCAGTATGATTTTTCTTCTAGGGATGGGATAACATATTAACCAACGCCAAATAAAAAGCACAAGTGTGAATTCTTCAGAAATATGATTTACACAGATCTGCAGTGGCACTCCAGGAAGAAGAGCTGGACAAGATTCTTCCATGGAAACCATTCTGTGAATGTCACTGGGGTAGAACAGCAGGCCCTAGGAAAGTTCTGTTCAAGGATAATATTAGCAACCAGAGTAAACAGGTATTCACACATAAGTACAGGTAAGCAGTTTGCTAACAGATTCTCCCATTCTTCAGAGAAGAAACAGAGCCTGTTAAGTTTAGGAAAAGGATATTAAGTAATGTTTGAGAGCCCTGAACTCCAGAAAAGAAAGCTCTTACAGAACTGAAAGCCCATGTCTCTCTCTCAGCACAAACCCAACAAAACAACAGGAAAGCTGGCAGCTGGGGCACTCAGCTCCCACAATTTTAAGTGCTTCCCCAAGTGTCCCCAACTCCATACATAAAATAAAACACACTCAGTTTCCTCTCTCCTCCAGATCCAAAAGCAGACTTTAATTTGAGCATATGCAACACTGAAAAGACTACCTGTTCAGAACACTAACTGCACCATCTCTCCCTGCCTCCCTCTTGCCCACATACACATTCAGCACATTCAACATCTAAGAAAGAAATGTTTGTGAACATGTATATTTAGTGGAGTATTGCCCAGGAACCACTACAGAACTTCTCATATATCAGAATCCTTTTACGAATAAAGTTTACATAGGATTTTACACAGTATATTCAAAATCATTACATCAAATACAAAACCCAGCATCTGAACTGAAAAAAAATTACTTAACCTTCTTTATAAATGGATGTATGCTAAAAAATTAACACATCAAAAAAGCCAGAAAATCAGGAGGCACAGGACACAATTAACTTCTCTAATACTGTGGGAAAAGAAAAAACCTACTGAACAACTCTTATTTACTTCAGTTTAAACTTTAAGGATGTCCACAGGAGACACAGAAGTGGAATGTGAGGTACAAAAGATACACTGCTATAGCCTAACACCCCAGCTGCCCGTTCCTCATTTCAGGACCAGAAGCTAGTTTCTTCCAGTTTTGCAGAGTGCCAGGCCCACAAGTCATCCTGATGAACAGATTACACTTGGTGTTGTCTTCCCTAACAGCACACTTCCTCCTCATCACATGTGCAACAAACTGCCTACAAAGGCAAAAATACAGATATAATGTGGGCCTCTTCAAAGCACTTCATCTTCCTCCCTTCTCCCAAATCCTGACATGCTAGCCCAGTGCTGTCAGACAAAATAAAGCAGCCAACAACAATCAGTGTTACCTTCATTTTTCTCTCAATGCTAGGAGATGCTGGAAGGATAGCACCTCAAAGTTCAAGAGCAATTTTTCCAGGATGCCATAGAAACCGAGCAGAAGTAAAATACTTATTTCTTTTCTCATGGTCCATATGGTCTGTTCAGATGCAGATCCTAACAAGGAGTTTTTACTCTCTCTATGTTCAAAGTCAGGTGGAGAGGAGCCTGCAAAGTTGTAAGCTTCTAAATGGCAAGGTCAAGAAGGCAGGGGTGGTCTTCAGGACTGAGAAATAAAAGGCATGCAACACAGCTCGGCCTCACTCAGGAGTCCCAGCAGGAAGCTGGCCACAAGTCTCATGCTCTGACACTGAAGACAGGGAGCATGCAAAAGGAGCCTGTGGAAATGATGAGCTAACATCTTTGCTGGGAAACATGCCCTACAGTTCCCTACTCTAAACATAACACCACAACTTCTAGCAGCCACAACTTGTTTCTCTCAAACTCTGAGGCAGTCTTATTGAAGATGAACCACAACATAATTTACTTGCCCCAATCACATGTTTAAAAGAAGCAATCAACGCCAGTGACTTCCAGATGCTCTCCATCTAGTGAGGATGTGAAGTGCTGGGGTTAAACCCTCAGGCCTGAATGAGGGTTGGCACATGGATGATGCCCACAGGCAGGCACCTTGGATCTTTGGTGTATGATTTAAGAGCAGAGGGAGGACTTTGGTTGCTGTTTTGCCCATTACTGATAATATCGTTCCTAGTCAGGCAAGAGGTCAACAGAAGAGATGACAAGTGTATAACAGCATTCACAATGGCAGCTCCTCAGACACCAACCAGACTGGGAAAACCAAAACCCAAACAAAGAAACAAGATTACATTATCATGTAGACCTGCAAGATTTTTTGGACACATATTTGTACTTTAAAATGGGATTCTTGAAATAACTTGGAATTCCTACACTGCTTTAATCTTTACACTGTTATGTCTAATAGGAGTTTTCTGATTGTCATGTTATTTTTCAGTTTCTCACATTATCTTTAGAAAGGTAAACACAGCACTTCAACTGTATATAGAAGTCTGCAAGTTTGAAACTCCCACTGCTGAAAGTGCAGTGCTCATTACAGGCTGAGGATAGGTCATCTGTATTTCATCTGAAAACACCACACTGGAAAATGCTTTTTGACTTTCTGACTAAACTCTAGAGAACACGAGCATCACCTCCTGAAAGAAAAAGGATCCGCACTGGAGTACAAGAAGCATAACCACAAACACGACCTCCAAAAATGTCTGTTTAGGAAAAGAATCAGAGCTCTGAATAGGCAGTGAGATGTTGCACCACGCCATGTAGCAGGCAGCTATGAAGCAAGTATGTTCAGCAACTCAGTCCAGTTGAGGAATCATCATCTGTCCTCCACTCTGATTATACTATGGCTAAGAAAACAGCTGACCAAGCAATCCCTTTCCAGTATTTAAATTACCCCTCAAATGCTTCAACTCAAGAGCCAGAAGATTAGCAGTCTTCCAAACCAGTAGTAATGTCAAGATGCTAAATACCTTTATTTTACTTACATTCTTCATTCCATATGTAACTTGTAACAGATTAATATCTCATTTCACACATGTGGCTACTTCTTTTCTGTTTTGTGTTGGTGAACCATATGATGCAGTGGGTTAAGATGACACCCAACACAGTTTCACCCATGAATGCTCTGCAACACCCTTAACAGACCTGAACAGAACCAGAAGTATGAAAGGACAACATAACTTTCTATAAAGACATATCTGTCACAATACTGGCTGATCTATCCACAACAAATTGGTTTGTTAACAGAAGATAGAAATCTCATGGACCGTACTTTCAAAAGACAAACAGAGCCTGGCATACACATTTCAGGACTAGCTCCAGACAGACATTAAAAAATGACCTTTATCTCAAGTTCCTTAACCACCATTAGTCATAGCTTGTGGGAAAAGCTTTCACCACACCTACGAACAGGTACAGCTACCAAGGGCTAAGTCAAATAATTTTTCTCAAGTATTTCATCATTCTCCAAGTGGGTGAGCAGCTGATGCTAGCACAAGTGGCCTGTTTTGCAACTGATGGACAGCTGAAAAAGATGTGACATTTTGATTAACCTTCTCAAACTAGTGGGTCTTTGGGGTAGTGAGGAGGAGGGATTAGCTCTGCAAGACTCTTCTCTTGCCCATTTTCCTTTGAAAATATGCTAACTTGGCAAAAATACTACTCCTAGAGCAACAGTTACAGCATTTTTTTAATACCTCATTTCAAACTGAAGCTGCCTCTGGACAGCTTCCTCTACGAATGATCCACCTTGAGAAACCAAGGAAGACAAATGAACACAGGATATACAATGTAAAGTGCTCAATGCAGGGAAGCCACTGCACCCAGAATGACCCCTGTGGCAGCACAAGCCATACCTAGCAGAAAGCTGATGAAACAGCAAATGCACTGGTCCCAAACAAGAGGTTATCTCTAAAGATGAGAGGTATGAAAGATCCAAGAAATATCAAATATTATGCAACTAAGGCATGCAGTGTTTCCTATATTTCAAAGTTAAGGGCTTGAGCTGTAAAGCACCCAAGCAACATACTGAGGAAGATGACTGAAAGGCACTTGTGCCCTATTTTTTTATTTATTTAGCAAAATGGTAAGTCAGCCAATGACATGGCCATCACTCACAGCAGACTTTTGAGAAACTCTAAGTTCTTTGAGAAACGGTAAAGAAAATTCACAACTAGCAAGAAAGTCATAAAAAGGCTCAAAGAGTTTCATTGCTCTACATACAAGAAAGCAGTATTTTATTTTTAAAACAACCAGCGTGTTTGCTGACTTATTATACTGACTTATGTGCTTAGCAAAGGTAAAAATCAAGAAAGCAACTCAATAGCCTCACTGCTCTGCTCTCCCCAGGCTCAGAACAGAATACAGGACCCCATATTCTATTACTATTTGTCACTACTGTTGAGAGAAAATCTTGAGTGTGCAGGAGACACCCTTGGAACAAGGATCAAAATCTGCTTCCTGAGCTTTGCTGCCTAGAGGAAGACCAAAGGGAGACCATGTTAACATCACGGACAAGTCCTGAAGTCTTCAGCATCTTGCTCACGATCCACACCCAGAACACGCACCCAAAGATGATGTCCAAAAGTGCTCTTGCCTCACATGCAATTGCTTAACAGTTAAAGCACTTTCCCAGGACATCCAAGAGTTTCTTTTCCTCACTCCACCTAAGAGGAGGCAACCCTGGTCTACCACCATTTGCCCTCTGCTGACATGGTGGTTGCCCTGCTCTCCCTCTGTCCTACTGCAGCCAAAAAGATGGGAGTTTCAAAGGCTTGAGGAACTTTAGCTTTCAAGTGAATGGTTATGGAGCTTCTTGCTGCAAGGAGAGCTGCTTAAATCCTTCTGGGCAAAAATGCTAAAGGGTTCCCATATGGTGAACAAGCACTGACACTGGGCTCAGTAAGAATGTCTTCCTAGCATTGAACAGACAGTTACTAACCATGCTTAGACAAGGCATCAGTCTGCAAGACAGGAACACGGGACACATGCAAAGCATCACTCAAAATTTAGATATGAAGGCAGTAAAAAGGTATTTGAAGACTAGTTGTGTGGAATTCACCAGAAGGGACACGCTTGAATGCTGTCCCTGATATGGCTGTGAAGTTTATATTCAAGTTCCCCCCCCACTGAAACAGAAGGGGAGATTATTTACAGAGAGACAGCAAGGAGCTATCAGCCACCTTTGATGACTGGAGGCTGTGCTCCTGTAGGCTTACACCAAGTTCAGAAGGAACTCTTGGAAAATGTTAATTTGATGGACTCCAACTACATTTGACTTATCTACTGGAGGGAAGGCATTTTCAACCAACACCCTGGAGTCAGACACTCTCAAACAACTTCCCATGCCACAAAGCTGCAAGACTCCAGAACAGTTTATATCAGCAGCAGTGTGTGTTCACAATCTCAAAGCTGCAGCACAAGTTAAATTTACTTCAAATATCAACAGAGGGACTTGACTTAAAGCCTCCCACAAAACAAAGTGAAGACCAGTTCTGGGATGCAAACCACCAAATCAACTGATCAGTAACTTTGAAATTCTGCATTTAAGCATCACTCACAGTGTGCTTCTTTTGCACTAGGCTTCTCTCTAAGAAAAGATAATCCAAGCACCCAAAGAAATGGTCTGATTACCTACAATTCCAGAGAAAGGCTCCAAACGAAAGCTTTCGATTCTTAACCTAAAGAAACTCGCCTTTACATTTCAGAATAAAAAGCCACAATTTGGGGGACCTTTTCTGAACAGACGCTGAAGTCAGATTACTGTGCAGCACTTGACCAAGGGGATTTCCCCAATCTCATTGTTCTTCTGCCAATTTTGAAGCATATGCAGCGAGATGTGAACTTATTCCAGCTCCTGATTGTTCTCTTGTATCCTGCTGGTCTGCTTCAAACAATGCAGTGTGACAGAAGCCAACGAAAGCTGCTCATGATGAGACTACAGCATTGTGTACAGTAAATTTTAGAAGCTTTCCACCAATCAGCACTGCAACCAAGTCGGAGCAAGCGAACAGAAACAAGGAGTAAACAAGGCATGGGAAATTACTTTTATTAAATTAGCAAGTGTAGATTACAAGCAGGATTAAATCAGTAGGGAGCCTGTTAACTAGCTATTTCTGTTCAAAGCTGCAGCAGTAAAAGAACTGCAGTATGTTGTTGATCCTATGAATTCTTCCTAGACTAGCAGCCTGAGCTACACAATTGGGAAGTTCTTCCTGTAAAATTGCTCTGACAGCCATAAAATATTTGCACTAGTACAAAACAGTGCTCAGGTGTTTTGTTACAGTACTAAGAAAACTAAATTGGATGACTTCTACCAAAAGAAGAATATAATGAGGAGCGGAATGAATCTGCACCACACTGAGTAGCTGGCCTGATATAAAGACACTAATTACCACAGTAAGCCAGGGAATAGTTTACCATTGACTTGAGCTAACTAAAGCCCTGATTCCTTTACTAGAGGAAAAATAAGTGCTAATTACAAGATCATTTGGGGCTCAATATTGACAATAAAGCACAGTCAACATATTTTTCTTGACTGACCAAGTTGTCTTCTTAGTGGTAGCATGAAGCATCAAACAGATTATTTTTACTAGTTAGAGCTTTGTACTGGGATCCACTGAGCTACTATGCTGATAAAGTAATAACAAGTTGCTATTTTTAATTTACTTAAAATTCAACAGCCCCAGCATCAGTTGTTAACATGACAATTAATGACATATAAAAATCAAGTAAGCTTTAACACTTATTTTTTTATTGTGACTCTTCCTGCTTCTTACCATTAAGGCAATCTTAATGAGGAGCAACAGTAAGTTGAAAAGAAAACTTCCACAAATTCCAACAACTCATCACCCTCAAATTTCTGTTCCACATCATCTGATATTCCAACAGGAGCAATGCCTTAAGCTTGCACTTCCTCACTAAATAACAGTTTATACCAGTGAGGTGAAGAGGTGGCATTAACACACACCTTACAAAAATTAATCTCAGTTTATAGAGTGAAAACTGATAGTAAATAAACTTGTAATGTGACCTGGGAAAAGGGCATCAGAGCCAAGGCCAGAACCTACACCCTTCCAGTGCCTACCCAGTGCTCCAGTTACTACACCATACAGTCCCCAAAAAGGAACAACTTCCCCTCCTGCCTCGAGAGGCAAGCTCCTTTGAACTACACAGCATTTTGCTGCTGGCTAAGTATCTTGCACGTTTGTATTTTTACATGCTGACCTACCTCAAATGACATGCCAGCAGTTTTCTGCTTGGCACACCAACTCCATAACAAATTCTGTGGGTAAGTCACGTGGCTCCCTGAATTGCTCCAGCTTAAAACTGGCAGGCCTAAGTATCTTTGTTTAATACCCTAAGACTTTGTTTTTCAGGATGACATCAATATTACAAGATGCTGTGGCCTGAACTATGTCTGTGCTAAAGCTTAACCTTAGAGCAATTTAGTCCTCAACGTCAGCCACAGTTGTACAGCAAACTAAATTCAGTTATAGGTTAGTGGTTTTAACAAAGTCTCACTCAATTACACTTCAACACAATGATTACTCTTGATTTCACTCAGCACTGTGTTAGAAAGCTAGAAGACTTAAGTCTTCAAGTTCATTTTCTAAGGACTTCCCTGCAGTAGAACAAAGCCTCAGGTGCTGTTAGTACATGGTGTCTGGGCAATGCCCCACTGACACACATCTCTTAGAAAGCTCTTGCTGACAAGTAGCCATTCAAACAGGAAGTGTTGGTAGAGAAAAATGTATGCTACCAGGAAAAAAAAAATAGTATTACCTTATGTTCATATGAATCCTACATCCTACTCTACACATCAAATACACCAATGCTATGAATCAAACAGGAGAAAGCAAACAGAGTTCAGCTTTAGGCTGTAATGTGGAAATTATGTAGAAAGGGTTAAGGAGGGAGGGAATGGTCACAGTTAACTTCTTGGCTTACTCTGCTTTGACCAGGCACTGTGCTCTGTCACACCCCCATCCATGAGGGCTCCTCTCAATCAACAGGACCTCAGGACAGTGCTGACCAGTTCACAGGACATTTTTAGCAAGAAATGCTTGAAGCACTGTTTTCACCACCAAGCTTTGAAAAGGCCTGTATTTAAAGTCAATTTCTGAAGAGAAGCACAACAGGACATGTACAGTTATTCAGCTCCTTCCCTATTTAAGCATTTAAAAATAAATATTCTGGAAGATTAACACCAGACAAGCTGATATTCCATAGAATCACAGAATGCTTCAAGTTGGAAGGGACCTCAAAAGGTCATCTAGTCCAACCCTCCTGCAGTAAGCAGGGACATCACCAACTAGATCACATTGTCTGAACAGAATTAGTTTTTCACCAGCTTAAATCAAGAAATTTGTGAGTGACTACCAGTTATCAGGTTTTTAAGTTTAGTTTTGTGATAAAACACCAATTAGGCTGATTTTTAAGATAGTTCTGTAATGAAAGGAAATGCACAAGAGTAGTTTTCAAACAGATGTGGGTCACATCACCAACACTTTCTTAAAGCCAGCTAACCTCAAGTTTAGAAGTTAAACTTCACAGAGAGACTCGAGGTCAAACCTGGCATGAATTTTTATTTCCCATTATATGTCCATGCAGCATCTAAAGGTGTTCTGCAACACAGAGCTGGAGTTTGTCAGCTTACTCAGAGGTTGACATTTTACACAGTAATTAGTGCCAGCATCCTTTTGCCTGTAACCACACCATCCTGAACATTCAGAAACCAGGATGAACTGGACACATTTGCTCTGAGCAGGAGATGGTCTTGGGAAAGCAGGTATCAGCTTCTGCCAACCCATCTCTGAGAAAGGCCCCAAGGAAAGTAGTGCAAGGTCTCAGAGCACTCCTCCCTCTCTCTGCACAGACTGCACAACACAGCACTACACAACATGGACCATTTGAAAGCTGTCATTTTAAGATTATTCAAAGAAACTCTCAACATGGACTATAAGAAACTGCAAAACAAAAAATCCCTCGTCCCTAAAGCCAACTGCTTTCTACTCGCCATTTTCAGCAACAACTGATTGTTTGTTTCTCTTGCAGGATCATCTTCTCACATTTTATTTCAGGCAATGCAGGTAGGCTCTGCTCAGCTGGCAAGCAGCTGCCTGGCTCTTTTCCAGGCTGGAAATTCAGGCTGCACAACACCGTTTACTAAGAGGAAGTCAGGAAGGTAACACAGCAAGCTGCCAGAAGAGTATGTATGGACAAGGCCAGAAGAAGAAGAGATGTCAGATGTCACACACCACAGCAAGCCACTGCAAAGAACATCAATTCTGTCCTGACTGTCCTGAAGGACTAGAGAACTTCCTTTATTCCTTTACAGAGAATGTAGAGACAACATCCAAGTCCCACCTTAATTACAGGACTGAAGTGCAAGGACAATCTGATCCTCCTGCTATGCTTTTCCAGTGAACACGCCCAAACATCTTCACAGCACTAGCTATCACAAGGAGGATCAGGGGATTTTGAAGCTAATCTTGGCCAACACTCCCCAAAATCTCAGCCATCTCTTGCCACACTTCCAGGAAAAGATCTCTCTGGCTTTGTTCTAAGGCATTATTTTTACTGAAATTCCAACAAGAGAAAAGCAGAGGGGGCTCTGCTTCATCCTCAGTAATCCTGTCATGAGAAAAGAAGCCAGCTTATCGGCAAACAATTTACAAGCACGCTCCTCCTGTAATCTCAGCAATAAAAATGGTGCTTTAGTGTTTCCTGATGTACTGTCTTAAATATCTATACTTATTTTAGAAAGCTTAAGATGTTCAACTGTAGCCTTCAAACATTTATAGAACCAATTTACATCTAAGTGAATGCATCCAGACTGAAATAGGGTGCAGGGTTTGAGGACGTTCTTTACACACAGCAGTTCTCAGCTTCTGAGCTATGAGTAAGGACCAGCCTCCACCCCCAGCTCGAATAGTGAATTATCCCAGCTCTCCTACAACTAACAGACAGCGCCAAGCTCTGCTCCTGGGAAAACAGGCTTCACCTCTGTCTGGATGGTGGTGTTATTTTAGGATCGGCCATGACAGCCCAACTGCCTGCTGTTGTCCTCTTGGCTAACTCGCTCGTAGCTGAGCTGCAGATCCTGGGAACTCTCCTAAAACAGCTTCCAGAACAACATTCCCCCTGCAGTGTAACTGCTGAACTCACCCACCTCCTATGGCTTTCACCTGAGGAAGAACAAAAGAATTTATGTATTGTTATCCTCTGAAGTAACCTATTTTAGAACTATCTTAAAGCTCGAAAACAACCTATTCTAGATGCTACATTAGTTTGACAACTGTGCTCTTCCAGTGATCAAAAGCATCCTCAAAATTAGGTTATTGCATGCAACTATGTGATCACTTTCTTTGACAACTATTCCCTAGGAATTAAAAAAAAACAAAAAAAACCCAACACACTAACTGGCAGCACAGGTTACATTCAAGAAAAAAATGTGTCCTTTACACCTAAGTTAGAAATTACTTTTTTACTCAATTACGTGAAGAAAAAGGCACCAAAATGTCCTAATTTTAAAAGTTTTGTCTGTTCTCAAACAACAGTTCCAAGCCAACTGTCCCACCTTTAAACAGGTGTTTTCTTTGTCCAGTTTACTTCTGCTGTGAACTCCTTTGTAGACACTTTGATCAGTACTAATAAGGTCCATGGATGGAGGCTTGGATTAACTTATAGAGTCAGCCTTCAGAAAACAATTTTAAAACGTGCCATAAGCTGTTAAGGTCAATGCTTGGACCTGATAATCTTAGAGGTCTTTTCCAACCTAAATGATTCTACAGTTCTAAAAGAAACTCCTCAATATGTAGATTCTTGCCTCACAAAAAAAATAACCCAAACCCCAAAACATAAACAGCCTTCAGAAGCAGTCAATATATACTACTGTATTTTCACTTTCTTAAGGAAAAAAAAATATTAAAAAGGTATTCTGAATGCAATGCTTAAATATCACCACCACATTATTTCCCCAGGAGGATCAGGGTGTGATTGGTACCATCCCACCAGTTTAAAAAGTTATCAGCCTTCACTACTACTGGCTGAAATGAAAGACACAACAGGCTTTAAAATATTGCTATGTTATCCTAAACAAGCTCAAAGAAACATCAGTGTTAGTGAAGTTGCTCAGTCCCTCACAGTATTCCACATTCCCAAAACCATGGAAGCCATGGTAAGGTTTCTTCTTTGCCTCTCTGTGGCACAAAAATCCAGACTTCGTCTTTTATTTGAAGCAAAAGCCAAGTGTCTCAGAAGTTTTACTGCTGACTGTAAATTACACAAATCAGCCACATCCTTCAGAAAGCAAGGTCAGGATTTGAGCCCCTGTCGCTACCTCTCTCACTTGTCAGAACTGGGTAGCTGCAGAAAACAAAGCAAAAAGAGGGTTTTCTGAAAACCAGGCACCCTAGCACAGGGGCTCAATCCTCACACGAAGCAAGGAGGACAGAGGGCACATACAAGACTACATTTTCTACATACATCTTGAACTGTTTAAGCAAAAAGACCCAATTTTTCATACAACACCTTCTAAAAGTCTAATGGCACGTCAGCCTGGAAAGCAAGGATTTGACAGGAGCATTTAGCTCTCTTTCTGAGCTGGAAGCAACTGCTGCATTTTGTCCAAGACTCTAAAGCACTTGCATGGTGCTAGCACCCCAGCAAAGAATCTCTGAATTACGATTTCAGGAAGTTAAACTTAAAACCTTACTTCTGCTTGTAGAGGTGTACTGTTACAGACATATCTTTTAGCTGTCCCCTTCCTCCCAACTACAAAAACCCTTTGTGGGGCACGCACGAAAGCAATATTCATTCAAAGGAGGGAAAGCTAGAGGTGCCAAGATTGATGAGAGTCACCTATGCGTTATCCTCCCACATACACTGGAAGGAAAAACCAAGGTACACCTCTACACTGAGTGATCTGCCATGCCTCTTTTCAGCACTGCATCGTGCAGACCCTGTCAGCAGCAGGACAGGGAAGCTGCCAGCACAGAGATGCTCTGGGGGTTCAACAACGGGCAAGCAGAAGCACAGTGAGAGACAGAATCTTCTGGGGAAGAGGGAACAGGTTACTACAGATGTAGCCAGCTACAGCTCAGGAAGGACACACGCAGTTCTGCATTAGTTTTCAGATATATAAAACACCATAAAGGAGTCTAAGCTCAGTGCTTCCCTTCCCCTACCTATTTTTCCCCTGATTTTTAAAATCCAGGAGCTACAACTGACCACTGCAACATTATCCCAAACCTGCCATAACTAAACCATAACTAGTTGTACGTTATCAACCATTTTACAAAAGCAGCTGCATTTTGCCAAGTCTTACTTCAAAAAAGGAAGAAGCACGAAGTATATCTGTACTCTTTAAGACAGAAAAAAACACCAAAATACTTGGAGACTGAAACTAGTGATTTCTGTTCCCTAGTTTGGATTCCAATACTCTGTCCTGTCACCTCTGAAATGACTTTTTAAATAATGTGGATGGACTATGAACACACCAGTTGACTACTCACTGAAGGGCATGGTTTGGTTTGTTAAAGGCTTGGATTTTAGCTAACACTAGTTACAAAGTTTTCAACAGAACAATCCATGCTAATAAGAAAGAAATTGCTCCATTAGGAGATGACATAAATGGATGCCTGTGCTCCGTTTCTTCACTGACTGCTTCTTGGGCCCCATTTGTGTCAAAACTGCAAGGGAGGGCACGAAGGCAGGACCATAAACTCTACTGAACTCACTATGTATTTTAGAAAAGTGAACTCACATGCCAACATCTAGTTTCAGGATACACAAGGATTATGCAATCACAATCCCACTGGCTTGCTGGGAGGATTCGGCAAGATAACTACAAATTACTTAGAGGGCTAGTGTCAAAAGGACCTCTGTACTTATTTAGCCTCTGCTCTAGATTACTGACCCACTTATGAAGAGCTAAGCACCCCCGCCGTGCGATGCCAACACCCACTCCATCTGTTTGCTTCTGCTTTCTCAGAACCTCTATTAGTCTGCATAAGAAGTTGTGTTAATTACCACACGAGCAGCTTTTGCACCGTACACATGGTACCAGCCCCGCTCAGCGTGTAGTCACCTTGACAAACAGCTCAGAAACAGAACCACCCAAATTGAAGCAGGATTATCAATGACAAAGTATATGCAGATTTCTGAAGAGGCAATTTAAGTTTTGTCCAAGCTGCTCTCACTTTTGAGAAAAGCTTGTAGGTGTTTCGCTGCTTTAGGTTTCAGTGATGAAAATGTATACTACTGTATCAAACTCTCTGTAAGTCTCCAAGGAGACCAGAAACATTTGAAAGCACAACAGAAACTTCTGCTGAGGGAATACTGCAACAGTGGAAAACAAGCATCCCACAATACTTGTCACTATCTCAGTTACAGTATTAGTAGGCAAATCTAAAGCTAGGTAAAAAAAAAAAAAAAAAAAAAAAAAAACCCCCACACACACAACAAAAAAAAGAAAAAAAAAAAAAAAAAAAAAAAAAAATCCCCCACCACACAAAACCAAACAAAAACCCTCCCCAAGCAGAACATTTGGACAGTTAGCCCAGCTGTCAAATCAAAACTACATCTTAGCACCTCAAACTTCTTGCTGACTAGGAAGCAAAAAAAAGTTTCAATTCAGCATTTTATTATTTATCCCTGCTGACCTGCAGATCTTAAAGACATTCATTAAAGAGGGTCTAAAGCAGCAGTTTCATTAACTTACTAAACCCAAGAACAAGAATTGCCAGAAGACATTACAGTTCTGAGTTGACATTTGTCCTTTCTTGGGAACCCAGACTACTGCTGTCAAAGTGAAATACTATCAACAGTCTAAAAGCCAACTATGAAACTCAAGAATTCTGTGTAGTGCTGCTGGCAACTATACCACCTTACCCTTTAACACCAAAGCCATTTCTTAGTTTAAAATTAAACCTTATCTAACAGCCAACATCACTTGAAGAGCTACCAGCTTACTCCTACAGTAGTCAAAAGAAGTAAAACCCAGGTCCAGTGCTTTTCACAGCTGACTCAAGGATAGATGAGAACAGTATGTCACAGCCCTGCAAGAACTGCTGATAATAACATGAAGGCTACAAAGAACAGAGCTTTGTGTTGAGTTTCAAAGAACTATGTACCATCATGTCTTCTTCAACACAAAAGGTCATGTAAGAAAGAGGACATCCTCAAAGCTGACTAGAAAAACAATGAAATATCAGCACACTGTGTTCCATCTTCTAGCAACACCTTCAAGATTAAATTGAAATAACAATTCTTCTGAAGCGGGAGTATTTACTGCCCCAGTACCGCTGCAGGAGAGCACTAGGAAGGCTCTCTAGGAGCTCTACAAAAGCTCTAAAAATTAGATACACATTTTATATCAAGTGAATCTCTGTACAGTGTACGTAGCTTTTGTCATGACATGCCTTCCAATTAAACACTTTGTCTTTGTCGAGATTACTCTATACACAAGTCCTTACCACGTGTCAAGCCAAGAGATGTACATCCCCCTACAGATTCCAACCTTAGTCTACCAATATGCACTAAGACAAAAAAAGCTCTAATATTTTATTTCTGACTCTTTTCCAGCTGGTCAAAGGAAGAAAGGAGAATGGAAACCCAGGGAATTTTGGGACTGCTCTAGGGAAGAAAATGTGAGCAGAGGGCAGCATTAGAAACAAAAGGTGAACAGAAAAGAGAACAGAACTGAAGCAGTCATTCATTTGGAGCATACTCGTGATTTTCCCAGAAAGCTGTGTCAAATCTAAAAGAGAATGCTAAAACCATTATCAGATAGCAGCTACAATACATTTGATACATGGAAATCACTACTGACACCAGTCAAATCTGTTTTGCACTATGATTAATACAGTTTAAATGTAGCTGGGATGAATGTGCTCATACACAAATTAACACCATGGACCAGATGCAGTTTCTCTCCTCCAGAAATGATTTTTAAGTGTGGAGGGGTTCAGTGCCCAAAATACAGGCACCTTAGTGGGATTTCTGTACAAGATGAACCAAGAGCAGACTGCATTATACTTACAAACATAACCCTTGCCTCTCGCACAGCAGTTGCTATGAATTAATTGAGAAAGTCAAAGGGGTAGAATGCAAGTCGTTCACCTAAATATACATACACATCAGGAGCAGAAGAGCAGTACTAGGAATACTCCCAAGTTATTAAAGCACTTTCATTAACCAACAGGAAATAATAATTGCAATAAATAAATTGGTCGTCAGACAATCTGCCTCCAAAGACAAAATTTCTCTCCAAAAGGGAGAATGGAAGCAGCTTGTAAAATTTAAGTGAAAATACCTAATTCAACTGAAAATAATTAGATGACTGAAGTGTTGACCAAGGAAAAACTAGCCTTTTTTTTAAAAAAAAAGTAGTAGTGGAAGTGTAGGTTCAAGTATGGCCCTCAAATACACATGGGGTTACTAAATAAAAGCATAAGGCAGTGCTACAAACTAGGAGCTGTGCTAGGCACCACCAGAATACCTAAAAATTGGAATCTAGGTAGTAGTGAAAATCAAAATGTAAAGATATTATTAGAAATTTTGACCTTACAAAGCATGTGATGCAACTGTAAGTAAGCACTACCTAAAACCAAACTAGGTTTTAAAGAATCAAAAGCATGCAACTGATTTTTCAGTTCACAGGATAGCCTGAACATCCATTTAGTCATTTTTTTTAAGTGGTTAGAGCAAGGCCAAACACAGCAGCACTTACCTTGGTATCGTCACACATTTTGTGTTGCAATTCTGAGTGGTAATTGCCTTCTCCAGCTCATCCAGCTGTCCTGTTTTCTTTAGCTTCTTGACCAAGCTTTTCACTGCTTTTTCACACCACTTTTCCTCCTGACCATTCTGCTCACCACCACCAGCCCCTCCAGAGCCACCAGCAGATTTTTTCCACCCCAGAAGTCTCTTCACAACTGGTGGAGTGAATGGCAATATGGATGACATGACTTTCACCGGACAGAGCACTCGGCAAGCAATAAATTAGAGATTCTTGTCTGACCCCTAAAAACACAAACCAAAATACACACATTAGCACTGAGGTTTCACACGAAACAAGTACCTCGCTGAGGACGTTTCATTACCAAAATGCCACAGGACACTGCCTCCTAAAAAGACTCAGATAACAGCTCAGAAGTAATCTCCAACATGGTTAGGTTCTTCATCAGTAAAGATAAAATGTAAGTTTGCTGCACACTCTTTAACAGCAAACACAGACTAAGGTTACTGTTGGATTAGATGTTTAATTCTTCCTCAAGGCTTTCCTAGATAAAGACAACAGCAGAAAACACAGAAATTAACTTGAGCCTAGCTTTGTACCTGGGCTGGCTGGTTTTAGTCCTTCATTGAAATTTCCCACAAATGACTGACAAATTGCATACACATATATGCAAGTTCTGCTCATCTCCAAATTAATATAGCAAGCAAAATTGTGTTTGGAACGCCATCTAGTCATTATGGCTTGACAGAAGTCTTCCAACAACCATCCATTTCACAAGCCTTTTCTCATTTTGTTTGTCATGTTTTAAATAACTACCAAATTTTTGTTCCACTGGGGACACCAACTTGAAATTCACTCAGAAGTTCACTAATAAGTTTATTCCCATATTTCAGTCTGGAGTTCAATGGCCTACAGATAATGAATCTTCCCAACCAGTGGTACTTAAAATCATCAAGTCTTTCAAAACTCATTAAAGGATATTTAAAATCTTAGTTTGCAGGCACCCAAGTAGTAGAACTGTTTTCAATTTTCATAGCCTTTCATTCAATATCAAGTGCCTGATCAGGATGCTTGTATAAATTGAAAGATTAGAAGAGATGCATAAGGGGGCATGTTTAGCATTCACTCCAAGTAATTTAAAAGATAAATTATATTCATTACAAAACAAACAAACAAACAAACAACAACTTGGTTTTGTGGCTTCTATTAGGTTAGTTTTAGGTATAAAAACATCAAGCCCCAAATCAACCATATTTTCTTCAGGCACACAGCTGAAATTGCTTAGAAACTGCTTGAGGACATAACAGCTCTATGGACAGAAGTATAGCATTGAAGTCAAGCCCAATCTTATTTCCAGGCAGCAAACGGGTATTTGCACTCCAGAAAGTTGATGTGGGGCTTGATGTTTTTATACCTAAAAATTTCACCATACTGTAAATCCCCACCCACACAGCAGCGTGGTTGATTTGGGATACTCCAGGCTAATTTATGCGCTGTCATATTTTTGCGGTTTCACTGAAGACCACAATTCAAACATTAAATTATATTCTACAGGTAACTTTAAATCATAACTTTTCCACTTCCACAAAACAGAACATTCAGGTCGAACGATGTTTCAGTTTCAGCTACACTATACTGCCACAGACCAGCTTCTAAAGAGCACCTAAAAATATGACCAAATCAAAAATCGAAGTTTTCTGGGATCAAAGAGACAAAAGGTTCCAGTTAACAGGGTCTGAAGATTAACACTGGTAACTTTATGCAAGTCATTCAAAATGCTCTCTTCTAAATCCGAGAATCCCAGAATGGTTTGGGTTCGAAGGGACCTTTAAGGGTCATCTAGACCAATCCCCCTGCAGGGAGCAGGGACATCCCCAACTACAGCAGGTTGCTCCAGGCTAACCTCACCTGGGATGGTTCCAGGGATGGGGCAGGGACCACCTCTCTGGGCAACCTGGCCAGGGGCTCACCACCCTCAGTGTCAAACATTTCTTTCTTGTATGTAGTCTGAATCTCCCTCTTTCAGTGTAAAACCATCAGCTCTTGTCCTATCAGTAGATGCCATGCTAAAAAACTCCATTCATTTTCACACAAGACTATAACACAAAAAGAACTTCTATTCTTCACCATTGTGTTAACTTACTACAAAACTTACAGTAATAATAGAGTAATAAATTACTACAGAATCAGGGTAGTTTCACAGGGAGGCAAGCCAACTCGGCCTCCTGACAGAGGAAGCTGTTGTCTCCTCCTTTTCTTTCCCCTGGCTTCACTACCACCTCAGCACCAGTACTGACACACCTTTCCACAAAGACTCAGCAAGGTAACCAAGGAAAAACTGATCAAGTTGGGGTTTTTATTTGGTTTTGAGTTAATTCTCTTTCAGGTTAAGAAGCTGCACTGGCTCACAGTACTCTAAGTGCTCAAAGCAACGTCAAGTGAGTTACAGGAGAGTGTACAGAGGACTCCAGCCCCAGCCTTCAACAGTGGTGTTGGCGTTGACTGTGTCGCTGGAAACACGACCTCCACACATACTTTCATTTAGATAATTTATTGTGGTGGCAAAGCCAAATAAAAAAGCCCTTCTCCCTTTCCATGTGTCTGGAAGAGTTCTCAGGCCTAGGAGTGAAATACATTAGACTCCTAACCCAGCACACTTGAGTAGCTCCAGAGATGGAGCAGGAGGGTTGCTGTTTCAGGAAATGTGCACTAGGTTTCTGAAAGAGGGAACAGCAGTCACTTGGGGCTTTATAAAAAGACTGCAACTTCTGAGCAAGGCCAACATTAGATGTTTCAACGGCATACTCAAGAAATTCAAAAAGATCAAACCAAAGAGGATAGCTTCTTTTGCTTCAAAGAGCACATTTTAAACAATAGTAATTGATGGTGTGATATCAGAACATCAAATGCTGACAGATAAGGCAACCGAGCACCACCATCATTGCTTATCCACACACCAACTCTTCTCCCATTTAGGGAGCTGACTGACACACAATAAACGTATTTCCTGCTCTTTAGCTCCAAATTTGACAGTTTTCAGCGCCAAAGAATACCCCTTGGATTGCCAGTCTTATAAAACACACACTTCAGTAGGGTTTCATTTACCAGCAAGGCAAATTGTCTATTCTTCCAAACCCTCTAAACGTTCTCTGCGCTTTTATCTGATTTTTCAGCACTACAATGTGTCCAATTTTGCAGTATGCTCTCCCTTAAGCTGGTAACACTGATCTACATATCATTTTCTGTATTCTCTGGTGGTTTTTTTTAAAAAAAAAAAAACAAACAAGATTTGCCTTTCTGCTTCAAATACATATTAGGTGATTTAAGTCTTGCAGCAGAAACCCAAACATTTCAGTTTTCTGAATTCTCCCACTATTTTAACATATACAGAAGAAAACAATTTTTTTTTCTTTTCTCATTTCCTAAACAGTGTAAGCTCAGACCTAACTAACCAGAAATTTCCAGATACAACACTTAATTTTGACCAGCTCCCTTACAGATGTGTGCTCATCCAGCTTCTATAGGTGTCAAAAAGCACAGGTTGATCTGCTACCCCTGTGAAAATTTGCTTAAAAAAACCCCAAACACAAAGGGACACACTTAAAGAGCCCTTTATTACAACCGTTATTGCAGCTTATCAGCTATTTAAAAAGAACACACCACATGCAGGGCAGCTGCAGACTAAGAGTATGGGAAGCTTAAACTTCTTCCTCCTAGCTATTGTTTTGCCACGTCAGGGATTTGCCAGAAGTATCAAATAAAAATTTCACTGAGTTATTCCAGTTGTAGCCCCGTATCTTTCAAAGGCTGAGCAGAGAGAATGTGACACAAGTAGGACAGGACTTCATTCAGCTTGATACTTCAGCTGACTGTGATGAATACTCACATTTCAGCTAGCTTCATTTCTGCAGAAGTGGCACTCTGCTCCAAGCCTAGAGGAGGCACTGTGAAGTGCACGGCATGGTTGGGCAGAATTATGAGCAATGTGGATAAACACAAACTTAAAAAACAGCAATAAAAAAAGAAATTGGTAAGAAATACCCTACTGGGACAGAGGAGTGGTTCCTCCAGCCTCATGCTCCCTTTCCAAAGGTGGCAAAGAGACACACTACTCAGAGAAAGTACATGAAACTGGCTGGTTTATGTAGTCCATTCTCCATGCAATTCTTCAGCACCTTAAACTGTTACAGCATGAAATTTAAGGCTACATTCCTACCTCTCCCTTCTAGCAGCCATTTATGGACCAGATGTCCAAAAATTCACCTAAACCCTTTCTGAACCTGCCTCCACAACCTCCTGTGATAGACAGCACCAGAATTTAGTGGCCCACTGTTTAAAGAAGTACTTTTAGCTATTTTTGTTTACTCTCTTCCTAGTTCCAGAAAGTGCCTCTTGTTCCAGCACTGCAAGCTTTGCTGAAGAACTGCTTGTATTCATCTTGACCACGAGCTTCATGATTCTGTACGTCTGAATCACGTCTGTCCCTCAAGCAGAGGACTATCAGCCTTTTGTCACAAAGAAAGAACACAGCTCGTACAGTTTGGGAAGCTCCTTTGTACAGATGCCAAGCATGAAAGCTTTACTACTTCAAAGCAATCACAAGTATTTGGAGGCACTGCATAAGGACTAATCTAAAGACCACAGAAAAATTGTATCTGGCTCTGGTCATCTTGTCACTTATCTTTTTGGTCATATTATCCTAAATCTCTCAACAGTGTAATTAAAATTAAAAGTACAAAGATGGAAATCTGCACCTCATGAGGGTGGTGAGACCCTGGCCCAAGCTGCCCAGGGAAGCTGTGGATGCCCTGACATTGGATGTGTTCAAGGCCAGGTTGTCTGGGGCCTTGAGCAATCTGGTCTAGTAGGAGGCGTCCCTGCCCACGGCCGGGAGGTTGGAACTTGGTGATCTTGAGGGTCGCTTCTAACCCAAACCAGTCTAGGACACTATGAATTTGGAGATAGAAGGTAGACAGCACACGTCTGCTGCTGAACATCTGGCAGGATCTCAAACAGAAATGAGGAGCTCTAGATCTGATTTCTGACTGTATCCACCTAGGCAGTCTGACACCATGTTTTCCTAATGGACTTCAGAGTCACTGTGGCAGTTCATTTTCGAACAGCAAACCCCATTTCAATTCATCACCCCTAACTTTTGCCTTTAAATTGACACACTAATACAAGGAGTTTTGATCTTTGTTACTGAAGAATCATGCTCTCCTACACCATCACTGGTGACACTAGCATCTTGCTAAAAAGATGCCTCTAGTCATTTTCCTCATATATTTTCTTCCATGAAAAAGTACAAACTGCTTTTTCCCCAAATGTGTTCAGAAAACAATCTTTGCAACAAACTTTCCCACACTGCTAAAATGCCCACAGATTAAATACATGCTAAACATGATACCCCCTTTTCCTTGCTGTATAGCTCTTGTGATTTCCTCATCGCACACAGCCAACCACCTCCAAAAACTGAGTACTCATGTACACCCTTTGTTTTAAAGGACCTTAAATGCACTTTGCCATCAGTTGTTGTTTGCACTGTCTCTCCTTTGCTTACTTTCTTCTTCTGAGGCCCAACACCATAGTCCAAATCTGATTCTATGATTCTATGATCCTTCACCTTCCTGTGTACTATTCCCACTACAACACACCAACATACTGGGACTCTGAGCAACTCCAGAGAGATTTTCAGGACCCCTTTCTGAGCTCAGCTCTAGCTAAGCTCTTAGTATCAAGGCAGCAGCACAATACATAGCTGGATTGTGCCCTAAAATTGCAGCTTTGAATACTCAAGGAGCACTCACTCTGCTGACCAGAGAGGTATGTATGAGTGCTTCTTCAGATTACTGGGACACAGGGAGCATGTGCTGTTACTCCCAACAGATTAGTACTGGAAAATCTGCAAATTGCCTAACTTTGGTGGTATTTGTTTCATCTCTGCCCCTGTAGAGTATCTCATTTTCCTGATGCACAAATGTTTCTATAGTTGGTCAAACAGTGTCATAGTTGGCAACTTTCAAAGTCACAGTTTGAGTCATGTCTGCTATTATTCCATTCTACTCTGGTTCTCTGGAACAAGTATTAAATATTAAACCCATGATCCCAGCAATAACTAAGCATAAAAGATCAAGAAAACCTTTAGGGCAGCACGACAGCGGACTAAAATCTTGAAGAGAGATCTTCCTTTCCTCAGAATCTGGAACATACTATAAACACACTGGTGCTACCAAACATATCAAATTATTTCTGGTTAATTTATTCTAAGGCCTTACACAACATACTTCCTATCAGTCTGCTTATTCATCTTAAACTTGAAATAAAGAAACCTGATCTCTCCTGGTCTTACTAGAAGTATTCTGGCTTAGAGGAATTTCATTTGCAAGAGCTCTTCTGGAAGAGAGGACGGAAGTTAAGCTGCTGAAGAAAGAAGCTTGAAGAAAATAATTTGTGGTATTCAAGAGAGAGAGAGACTACAAGTTTGTTTCCTCGCTATTTTAGTCACTTTGGTTATTCTTTAAAAGGCATTTTTTTTTCATTAACCCTGGAATTTGGACAAGATTTTTCATTAGTTTCACCAAGTGCACAATGTTATAGAGATTTTTTAGAAAATAAGGGAATAGTGACCCTTTCCATTTGCCTGTGTCCCTTTGACACCACTGGCTTCAAAATAAGGTAACACTAATTGAAATACAGGCTATTTAAGGCAGCATCAAGACCTGACATTAAGCTAAAAAGCACTTAGAATTGAAGTTTTAAAAGGCATAGCTTATGCATTTCTGCACATCTTTTATATTAAGCCATTAAGACCTAAAAAAAATGATAAAACAAGGATTTTATCTCACACTGAACAGAAGCAAAACCAAACTAATTTATGATCTGCCACTGGATTCTTTAGGCTGTGTTGCTCCACACAACAAAGAGACAGCTTATTCTCAGCAGAATCTGCAAAAGTTCTCCCCAACATTAACAACCTCAGCTTGCAGAAAACCCAAATTCTGTATGAAATTCAAACTAAACTCAAAGCCAGTCTTTTCTCCCTTTCAGATAAAATATGCTATAGTTAAATCACCCAGTGGAAAAGACAAGAGAAGATATCTCACTTCTCCTGCACCCACAACCCTTCCAAAACCACCTCTGGAGATTCCAGAAGAGCCAATTCTTTCTTCTCCCCCTAAAGACATGTGATTTTGTCAGCCTGGAGAAGATCAAACCTGTTGCCGTATTTTTCTGAAGAACAGAAGAAACTGAGATGTGCCCACCCTTCTCTCTTCGTACCCAGGTCAGAGTAGGACAGCTTCTCTTCCTGGTTTGTGGGTGTCTGGGGTTTTCTGCTCTGGGGAACATGTATATAGGGAGGTGGGGGAAGGACAACACAGACGTCACAGACACTCCCCCCTCAGCCTTTCAGCCAATTAGGCCACCAGTGGGGAGGGGCTCTGAAGAGCTCCCTCCCAAGGGGCTCCAGCTGGCCAAAGCTCCAGCAGGAAAGCCAAGGTCCAGGTTCAGTTCTGACAGGAGCTGGTGAAGTTCAAGGCAGGCTGCTTGTGATCTGAGGGGACAGGAGCAAAGAAAATTCTTCCTCTAAGTCAGCTTTAGAATGAGGATTTTGTAATGTGCCTATATACAGAATCAACTTACACATGAATTTTTAGGTTTATTTTGCTCTAGTATTGCAATGCATCTTGAAACTCTCTGTAACTGTATTATGTTTACTCAGCTCATTGAGAACAGAATTACCCACCTACTTTGAAAGTAGACTTCTTTCCTCTCACTCATTTCAAGAAGTTTGATTATGAATCATGAGAAAACTAATTTTTCCTCATACACAAAAATAAAAAAAAGGTAGGAGCATGATGTTATGAAAGCTTCAGAAGCTGGATTTTTCTGCCATCAGCAAGGACTACCGAAAATTACAGATAAATGTAGTAATGAAAAGCTGTATTGCTATTAGAAAATCAGCACACTAATGCTTTCATAGTACACTAAAACTGCATGCAACTGGAGACAGGCAAAAGAGATGTTAATTTTAGTGACCTTTTATTAAGCTACTAATAGGGCTGATGTATTTTAGCAACTCTCCTAAAATTGCAAAAGAGGAAAATCACCACAACTGCTGTCCACCAATCCACCTCTGCAAAGCAGCAAACTTCTTCCATTTAGCATTAGGAACAACCTCCCAGCACTGCTCATTAAAGCTAAAAGATTCTAACAGCCTCACAAAAGCACTGAATAAGCACTTCAAACCACAGCAGTTTAAGACCTTCTCATTTATTTGTTTTTAGCTAAAATTTTTCCATGTGTAACAGGCGAGTGTCCCCTTTCATATTTCAGAAAAATAAATACTCCTGGGCTAAATTTGACAGGAGTATTCACAGAGCTGATTATCAGGTAGCTGTTTCAGTTTTCACCTTTATGCCTCAGCAGCTTCTCCACTTTGCTAAACCACAAACAATTGCATTTAACAATTAGTTAATGGAAGTTCACTTTCAGCACAGGCCTGAGCAACAGGCCAGCCCCACCACCCCCTTGGTACACCGAGTTCACTCTGCACCAAGGAGTATCTTATCTTAAGCTCATATGCTCCAAGGTAATTAAATCAAGCAAGCTTGAGCCCCAGACTAAACTGATAAGAGAATCATGAACTGTTCTGTCTCAGGGTCTTCTTGGTTTTACTTCATGCCACAGCCATCAAACATACATAATCATAATAAAAATGTTATCTGGAAGGAAGCCTTGCTGTTTGCAACATTTTCTCTGCTTGAAGGGGAAAGAACATTTAGGAAGGTTTTCTGCAGGGGCCAATTTCTTGTCACCCAGAGAGTACTGAGCCCAGGGCTGCCTGTACTCTCCATTCTATTACACAAAACTAATGCCATCCCATGACCTCCAGCAATTCAGTTTAACAAATCAACAATTACAAATATTTTGGCAAAGTAAGCTTAGGTATTGTTTGCCTCTCGGCACCGTTCACAACCAGTTTGTGGCTTTATGATAAAAGTCATTAAATCCAATCTGAAAAGCAGAATTTACAGCTCACTTAGCAAGTCAGGCCCATAAATGGATGCTTTCAATTACTGGGCATTTACATGCAACAATCATTAAGGCAGCGCTGAATAAATTTGAAAACTCCAGAATAATTTTATAACAAGTAAAACTTTGCCTACTGCTCTTTATATAAACAAAACTTAGGAATTCTCCTCAGTCTCAAGCAGAGCTCAGATTCATCCAGAACCCAGTACAAAGCCTGTTCTCCCAGTACTTTTGTGGGAAAAGGATTAAAGAGATGGAAACAAGTTTTGTTTCTTAAAGCTGCTCTCTAAAGCAGAGGTTTTTTGAGCTCAAATACACTCAACTGTATCAACCAGTGCTCAACACTTCTGAAAGATCTAGTGGAACAGGAAGATGGATGAGAACCCAGGAGGGCCTTTCACTTGGAGATTCACTGTGTTTCACTTGGAGATTCACTGTGTTTCACTTGGAGATTCACAGATTCATCTGATTTTGGTCATGAGTCTAGCTTCTGGGTGGAGGGAAAGAAGAGATCAGTTAAGAGGCCAATTTTTTTACCCCCATTTTTTTAATTGTCTTCTCCTTTTTATCATCAAGCAGAACCTTGGGGAAGCCCACAAATTCTCCTCCAAGATTATATTACACACCCCCAGCCTTTTCCATAAAGAAAACCCAATCTTCAAACACCTTTCATTCATTTGGTGACTATCAGTGCAGCCCAGGTCTGACCCACACAACTGCAGGACAACCACCAACCACCAGCTTATTCTACTAAAATGCCTAACTAGTTAAGTATGTGCTTAGACTAATCTTTAAGTTAAGTTTAAACCACCTTAAGCGAGACCCTCCCCTTCCTCTTTTTAAAGGTATTTGTAACTAATGCTATCTCTCATCGTGGTAGTGCTAAACAAATGGGAGGAAGGGACTTCAAAACCCTCCCTTTTATTTACATCTTCACTCCCCTCCAATTCACTAAAACTTTCAAACGCTCAAGTTTTAAACACACACTAAAAAAATCTTACCACACACCACGCAAGCTCCAGCACTGAGATAAAGCATAGGAAAGACTGAAACAGCAGCCTCGCTCTGCTAAGAGAAGCCTTTCACTTTTAACAACAAGAGGTTGGGTTTTTTTTTTCCCCTTCCGTAGAACACAGCAAAGACTAATGAGCCTCTCACTACAGAGCCCACAGAAACAATGTCATGAATCAGTCTGAAAGTACAGCTCTCCGGGCTAGGAGAGGAACACTTAAGAACAGGCAACCCGGCTGTTAATGTGCAGTCTCCTAATAAGCTGTCATTATAAACTTCTTGCTACAGATGGAATCTGGCTTGTTTTTTAACCGTGCACTGTGATAACACGAGCTCTACATGCAACACACACACGTTGCAGCCCTCGCTCCCAGCGTTTTCAGAAGTACTTGCTCCGTCAACCCAGGAAGCAAAACTTTTTCTTAACGTTATCCACTTGTTTCAAAGGTATTTGAAACACACAACACACACACGGGGCTTTGTTTTTCACTCAAGAGCTGTGACAGACAACCAAAAAGACGTGAGGCTAGGCTGCAGCCCGATTCCCAGCTGTTCAATTCAACAGCTCTCCAGGACTACCACAAGGGCTCTTCACTCCCCCACTTTCTTCTCTCTATTTTATCTCCTCAGAGTGAAGACTTAAAAGGCCTCACTGTGTCACACGTTTTCTCTTCCCCTTGGCTCCCCAGAAAAAAAAACTACAAATAGGAACCCTACAACTCGGCAGCAACACCAACTACTTGCATTTATCACAACGCAGCTTCTCCCATGTGCTTACCTGGGTAGAACAAACACTTAATAGATTACGTTTGTTTACACCTTACAGTGGACAAATAGCTACGGCATTAAAAACGCCACAGAAGAGAAGAAGAAGGAAAAACCACCGATCTCAATTCGCCTGTACATGTCTCATGTAAGCAGTGTGTATGTCACATCCGTGGCTCTGGACTAGGATGGGGACACGGACAGAAGGGCACTGGCTGAAGGGAAGCCGGGCAAACCCGAACACTCCTCTGAGCTTCGCTCCTAACTTTCCCCACCACCCCGGCACGAAGTTTGGCACACCTGATCTCTGTCAGCGAACCACCGGGCGCGGAGGGGGGCGGAGAGGCAGACGCAC
>NW_008588103.1:0-12094 GCF_000691845.1 Merops nubicus
TTTTTTTTTTTTCCTAAAAAGGGCCAATCTTGCTGAAAAATAGTCAGTCCTTGATGTAGAGAAGTCTGTCTGGGGGATTGAGTTTAGAGACATGACCCCCTTCTGATTTCCAGAAAACTAAAACTGTGTCTGTGTCTTGACCATGCTTTAACATGAGATACTGACAGTATTTTTGGATTCAGAAAATGATCTACAGCTACTCTCAAATCAATACTCTCAGGCTTGCTTCCTGTAAAAGTTTTGAGTGTCCTAGGTAGGTCTGTGAAAGACAGAAGTGTTAAGCTTCAGATTCTCTTGATGCATTTGTTTCTTTGTCCTGAAGTTAGAAGCTGTATTTTACATAGCAGCTGGTACCCTTATGAAAGGGACACAGCTTGGTTGCCTTCAGTAGCTGGGACTGAATTGTTTGACTTTTCTAGCTGTTATTGCAGTTGCTGTCTGTAGGAACTGCAGAGACTTAACTCTGCCTGTCACTCTCTATTTGTGCAGCTTCTGGGGACGTGGTTTTGTCTGTGATACATCTTGCTTAGTGAGACATGATGAGATATTCCCTCCTCAGTGTCTGGAAGTTTTGCCCAAGAGCTGAGTGACCTGTTGAGATGAACTTTCAGGCAGGAGCTTTGCACACAGAAGGGAGTTTGCACAGTGGGCTGTGCTGTTAGAAGAAAATAAAACCTCTATGTAAAATATCTTGAGTTTAGTCAGATGTTTTAAACCACATCAGTGTGGATGCATTGCAAAAACCATTTCAAAAATAATAAATGCTATTCTTATCACTTTTATTACAGGCTGAGTGATGCAGAAGGCAGTGGCACAATAATCACACAGTTCTTGTGTAGTAGCATGCAATTATATTCCTCCAAACCACTGGGAATGCTGGCAGCATGTTAGTTTATAAAAGAGGAAGAAAAAGCCCCAAAGTTGTTACTGAAATGTGTAACCATGGCTGCCTGTATCACTTCAGCCTCTTTCTGTGGGCTGTGATGATATTTCTGAAGAGAGATCCTTTGAAACTTCTCTGGTGAAGACTTGTTTCATCTGTTGGCTGAGTTAGGCCCACGAGGAAAGATCACTTGCTGCTGCTTTTGATGATGTGGGAGAGAAACAAATAGATTTCTTTTTAAAATCAGGTGTTAGATTGTTTGAAAAGGATTACAAACAGAATTATTTGCAGGCTAGTCTGAACAGTACAAAATTCTGGAAAGAATTTGTGTGTATTTTTTGTACTTTAAAAGGCTCACTAGACAAAAGAACTCCTATCTGCTGGTTTAAAAATGTTTATAAATGGACTGTGCTCTCCAGACAGTGCTGTGGAGACACCTCAGCCTGCCTGGCAGCATCTTTGAAAGAGTTATTTGGGTTGTGTAACTGCAGATTTGTGTTCAAGATGGTCCTAAACTCACAGTAACATCTGAACAAGCTATATGAGAACCTGTAGAGTTTTAATTTTAGTTTTGGGTGCACTTTAGCTAGAATCTTGATGTTTAAGTGCTTCCTGTGGGATCATGTAAAGGAAAAAAAAACCCACCCCAAAACAAAACCAACAAATTTACAAGTTGTTGTCCATCACACCTAAGTCCAGGAATGCATTTGTTATATTTTTTTTTTAATAAACAACTGTATATATTAGATTACTAATCTAATCACTAATCTTTTCCATCTCCTTTATTAGTGTAATTATTCCTTCACTTCAGGGAATTCTTCTGATTGTAGCAGAAGATGTGTAGTTGGTTCTACTTACTGTAACTGCACGTTGTACTGGAAGGATGTCACTGGTACAGACTGGTTTGTGGGACTGCACACTTTGTTCTTCTGATTGTAGCAGTAGATGTGTAGTTGGTTCCACTTACTGTGACTGTACGTTGTACTGGAAGGATGTCACTGGTGCAGACTGGTTTGTGGGACTGCACACTTTCATGACCCAAAAAAGACTGATTCTTCTCTAGAATTTGGTTATTGTTTGGTCAGTGGGGAAGATGAGATGTGATATGCCCCTCTCCTTTTAAGAATTCTCTCTGATAATTACTGCTTTGAATAGGTTATTATTCTTCATATTTTGATTACCTTGTGGGTTTTTTGGATAAGGCTTCTTGAGAACCTTTCACTGGACTCATTTAATCCAAACTCATATCAGTAAAAATAACATATTTAGTTCTGAAAAAAAAAAGAACAGAACTCAGTTTCTTCCTTATGTTCCATAGTCAGTCCCTTCCTACAGCATTTCTGTGTTGACTTGATTTCTAACCTACTTATGTCTCTTACACAAATAATATCTACAAAAATAATATCCTAAGCCTTCCCCAGGTGGGACAAAGGAAGAAATATGCTCATTTAGTCCCACAAATTATTTCAGTATTGCCCTGCAGCCAAAACTTACAGGATGTAACTCTTTTTGGAGTTTACTGTATAATATATCTTTATATAAAGGCTGAAATAGGAGGATGAGTCTGTTTTGTATTCATTATTGTGTATCTAATGGTGTAAATTTAATTACAGACTGCAGCTTCATAATGTGGTCTGTCTGGGCATCTCTGTGTTAACACATTTTGGTTCCTTTTTCATTTTTTCTGATAAGCAATGCTTTGTGAAAAGACCTTATCAAACTAAATTTTAATCTTTTTTAGGAAAAAAAAAAAAAGCTTTTTGAAGAAGCATAGATGTGCTTAGCAACTTATAACTGCAGAATACTCCTGAAAACCCTTTAGTCCTTTTTTTTCCTTCCCCAGGTCTGAGGCCATCCTTGCTGGTGGATCATGTAAACATCAGGGCTCTTCTCCAGCTGAAAAGGGTCTGTTAGTTCTTTTGCTAATTAGTCTGGTCAGTTGTGCTTTAGAAAGTTACCTCTTTTGTCTGGAGATTTATGCCCCCATAGCTCAGTCAGGGGCTTAGCAGGTGCTATCAGGCTCTTCTCAGCACAAACCAAAATGAATTAGCTCCGAGTGCCTTTTGTTGCATGAAACAAATTAATAGTGCTCAATTGCCTGGTTACTGTTTCAGAATGTGGCTTGAGCAGATTAATGGCTTCCTACCACTGACTGTGTACACGTGTCCCTCCTGAGGTTTTGGTTTTGTTTCTTTTTCAGCTAGCTTGCTTTGCTTGTAGAGAAGCTTCAAAACCCAGGGTGAAGAGGTAGGATTGGTGACAGCCTGGAAATCACATGGAACTCGGAGATTTGAGCAGGAGTGAGCTCAGCTATTGATTGCACCTTCACCCTTAAAGTTGACTTTGAGTTTAGGATGGCTGTTTAAGCAGCTGCACTTAGAATTGCCAAAGCTGTGTTTGGCCATGCTGTGCATGTCAATGGATGCAGACTGATGGCTTTTGTAGAGATGTTGTCACTTTGGGTGCCCTTGACACGGCTGCCTTGGAAGAGGTTGAGCTCCAAAAGTGCTGTTGTGGTAAAGGTGCTGCAGGTTCCTTTTCAAATGTTTCTAGCTGAACAACTTTGGTTTTGAAGCTCCACTCACACCTGATCACAGGCCTTGTGGGAGGTAGAACCCAAATACCCCTACATGGTTTGTGAGCCTTTCCTTTCTTCCCTCAGCCATTTCTTTTGTGTGCTTGGCACGAGAAGACACCTTGGCTTAGACATCTGTAAAACAGTGTAAATCTTAATACAGGTACTACACGTAGAGTTTTGAGAACACTAAATACTTTTGCAAGGGGAGAAGACCAGGACAGAATCAGCTGTGGCAAAGCAGAAGGAGTGTTTGCCCAGTAGAACTGTGACTGGGAAGGGGAAGGAGGACAATGCGAGTGTGATATAGTTTGGAACAAAAAAAAAGGATACAGAGAAGATACTATTTAAAGGCAGAAATGTCATACAAAGGGAGTGAAAATTTATGAAGTACTGAGTGAAAATACACAAAGTGGTGAAAGTGAAAGGAGTTTGGGAAGCTTAGCATCCATTTGCCTGCAGAAGGAAAAGCCAGAGTGACATTTTGGCTGCTTACAGAGTTGCAAGAGCAACTGAGATGGAGGGACTGGTGCTTGGGGTGTCAGGGTTCTCAGAAGGATGAGTAATTTCCCCAGGCCACAGGCTCACTCTGCCTGTCGTGTTCTTACTGGCTCTGATGGTCAGCACCTACCAGATCTGTGAACCTTCCCAGGCTGGTGAGATCCCTAATTCAATGTTAAAATCAATATGATTTAGATAAATGGTACTTCTGAAGCCAGAGAGGTGTCCTTAACGTGTGCTGTTGAGAGCAGAATTCTGAAAGTAGCATACTCATTTATTGATCTTCCATGTGTACAACTGAAAGAGCCAGAAAAGTTATCACCATATTCAGCAGGCAAATCACTGCCAGAAGTGGAAAAGGGTCTCCTGACATCTCACTGCTCTCTGCTGATCATATTTTGCAAGGTATAAGAAACACATAAGAGTAGTTCTTTGGAAAGGTGCTGAGGAGTGAAGCTGCTGGAGGAATAATTAGTTTACAGTAAATTTGTGGGCAGATGCATTCTTGTGGGAGGAGCTCAGTTCTGAAACTCTAATGCCCCAGCCTCTTTTCCCCTAAGGGTGTCTTGCTGGCCAGCTTGCCTTTTGATCCCTTTCTGTCCTTGTATGGTGCAGAACACCATAATATCTGTAAGCCTCCTAACTATTTAAAAATAGAAATAACAATAACAGCCTTTTATCCTTGTATCCCAGTCCATAGGAGAAATATTTTTAAAGAAAAATGAAAAGCAGAACTTGTGAGCGAGACGATCTTGGCAGGGCCAAGTGAGGGTTGGGTTTGCATTTGGTTTGGAGCCTGAGGTTTGCACTGGCTTTTGAAGCTGCATGGGGTGTTTCATGTTCAGCTGAGCTTGTGGGAGTTCTGGCTCCTGTAGTTAAAAGACAGCTGATAACTTCAGGATGCCAGTGTGAGGTAGCTGTTCTAGGGGTGGTTGGAGGAGTTACTGGAAGCAGCTGGAGGTCTGAGTATCAGAAGAGAGTTCTTGGATTGATCTTTGTGAGAAGCAGAACAAGAGCAAAACGGCTGAGCACTATGTTAACAGTGACCAGTGCTGCTGAATAAATCAGGTTTTTATGTTGGTTTATCTGTAGCTTGATGATTTTGTGACTTGGTGTGAGTTGTGATAATGGTAATACTGAGTCTGGGCGATGGGAACTCGTACAGGTGATTTTCTTGGCTTGGAAATACTCTTTGTAGGATGGAGGAATTACTTGCACTCAGCAAATACAAAAATGTCAGAAGGTACTTGCCTGTTACCCATCCTGTTTTTCAATAGATTGATTTATTGAAATACATCAATTGCCTGCCTATATAAATGACAAATGTAAAGATTATAAATGTTTTGTGTCTCCTGACAATTGTTTCTTCATTTCTTGTGATAATCCTTCCTTTTTGAAGTGGATGTTGCCAATACCAAGGTAGATTTTATAACACCAGCTTTGAAAACAGAACTTATATTTATTAAAAAAAAATTACAGTACTTTAAAATGCAAGATTGGTAACAGATTTAATTTAGGTTTTGGATTTAACTATGTAGACTAGTTGGGTGTTCTCTACTAGTACTTCTTTCTGGTATAAAGAGACGTTTCTGGGACATCTGGCATTAATATGTGGGTGGAGGATTTAAGGTAAATAATTTTTTGAATTGAAGAAACTTTAATTCAGAAAAAAAAAATCTTAGAAGTATATTTAAACATGACATGGGCCTTGATTTCTTTATGCTGCAGATTATAATAGAAAGTGATCTGTTTCAGAGGCAGCAAAGTAACTACAAATGACAATTTCACTTTGATTTCTGGTGTGAGTGCAGACACCTCAGATTTTTTTAACATTTGAAGTCTGCTTCTTTGGCTGCTTCTTTTATTTGCAGTGGCATCAGTCCTTTGTGGAACTACACTAGACAGGCGAAAAGTAAAAATGAAAATAATCAAATGAGAAGTTAAAAAACCTCCACATTTAAATACAAGAAGTTTGGTCTGTCATTTGGTGAGCAGAAAGAAACAGCTTCATGAAAAGTGCATGCAAAGGTAAATTGGTCATCACTGGAACTGATGGAGAAGTTTTGGAAAATGGGCAAGAAGCAGAGCAGGAAAAGAAAATTGAATCACTGATAAATCCAAGGAAATACACCCTTGGATGGGGCTACAGGACATAGGACAAGATACCCAAAGGGGGGGAAGATGCCCTGGTTATTAATCAGCAGCTCTGATCGGTTAAGGGGAGAAGCTTAAGCCCAGGTTTCCCATGCTTGTTGTGTGTTGTGTTGCTAGGGTTTATTTTTAACTGTTTTTGGAGTTCATCTCAGTTCAGGAGAACTGTGTTTTTGCCTTCCCCTACGTGTGACGCCGTTTCCCTGCTCAAGCTTTGCCTGAGAAGCCTGTTCCAGGATCTGAGTTCAGGCTGGCTGGGTGCCTGCTCTGTGCCTGCCTTTCCCTTACCAGCCAGCTCACATTGCTTTGTGTTAGTGAGCTGAATTTTTCTCACTTGCACACATCCTGTCACTTGGAAGCTTCAGCAGACGTGGTATTTCCCTTTGTGGAGTGCTGGTTTTGAAGACAGATACGTGACTGATGGTTTCCTTGTGGGGTCCATCAGAAATATTTTATATCTCCATTTAAAAATCTGTCAGTACCCGTACCTAGTTTGTATGTGACAGCAACATACTTTGTCCTTGCTTGTAGTTCTTGATTTATTTATTTTTTTTAATCTTTCATAAGGAGGTGATGTAGTTTCTTAGTCCAAATGTGAAGAAATGATTCACAGAGTACTTTACCAAGTTATAGCTGTATTATAATGGATGTTTCTATTCATTATCTGAACTTGCAAATGTAATAGAGAACTATCATGTTAGTTCATGACAATATATAGTCTCATCCCTGATTTTTCTGACATATTCTAGGAAGATGAAAGAGGCTATTGAGTCTGAAATTGCTTGGGCTTTGTTAAAAATGGGCACATTTCTTCCCTGTCTTTGAACTGCCCTCTTTTTTTTTTTTTTTATCCAAATTTTTTTTGACCCCATTCAAATCCAACATGAAAAGTGAAGGTGGTGTATGGCACACTCCTTGAAGAAAGTCTTTGATGCAAATGGAATGGATCTTAGAAAAGATGAGCTAATATAAAATATGCAATAACTTCTTGTGCTATTTTTTTTTGGTAAGGGAATTTAGAGATGAAACATCCACTCTCTTGGTGTATTCTTTTCTGTCATGGTGTTGCAGCTATTACTGCTAGGTTAAAGTGTAACTTTGACATTCAGCCAACCAATCAGGTTGTATTTTGATTACATTAAAAGCCATTTAGGTAATTATATTGGGTGTTAATATAATGACTTTAATGACTAGCTGATTCCTAGTTTGAGCTGGTCCTAGCACAGACCTCGTTCTAGGTTTCTGTTAAAAATGGTCTTGCAAACTTCACTCTTCTCAGTGAGTTACTTCATTATTCTATAAAGATGCAGGTTATCCCTGGTTTTACAGGTTGGAAAGACTGAGGAAGAGAAGTTCTGAATGGCTTCATCCAGGTCTCAGAACAGACCAAGGACAAAACTGTAAAAGGAATCCAGCTTTGGTTCTCTGGCTTTTATTTTTATGTCTCAATCAAGACAGTGTAAGATATCTTGAAGAATGAATGTGGAGGCGTTTGAATCGAAGCTGTGTTCTGGAAGACACACAGGGATAGTAGTAGAGATGTAAACCTTGGACCTTTCATTATGGTCTTAAGTTCTGGAGTGATTTTAACTGTATTAATGCAATGGAGAAACAAGGAGATTGCTTAATAGTAGCATCTGGCACAGAAGCAAGATAGTGTGATTCAGAAATATTCAGTCTCTAAAAGAACATCACTGTAGATTTGCAAACAGTTAAGAATCAGGTAATATGAAACAGTGTTACCTTTAAAAAAAAATCAGCATTTTGGCAAGAAGTGCTGTGCTCCTGTCAGTTTTTATATCTTTGTACGTTTGGCTTCCCAGAGAACTGAAAAGGTTATTTTTGGACCAGTGCCCAAGGCTAAAAATGGCTTCTGGAATCTTATAGCTCAGTTTGGTGTTGCACAGTTCTGTGCAGTAGTAACATGACTTCAGCAGTGGGTAGTCTGACTGAAGCATTTTAGCTATGCACTTAAATGTTAAGCTGTGGGAGAAGTGGCCACGTGATCCTTCCAACATCCAGTTTATCAGAAAAATTTAAATGTTTATCTATGAAGCAATGGTAGCCTGGAGAAAAAAAAAAGAGGCTTTTCTGCAAGTACCCATTAAAAGGAAATAAGAGTAAGTGTAAGGTTTAGACATGGAAAGGCTCTGAAATAAAGAGGTCAGTTGTGGTATTGCTGTAGGAATAGTGAAGAACCAGCACTGCAGCTGAGACTGTCCATGTGGGGAGTAGAACTAGTCTGTGAAATTTCCTCATGTTTCTATCTGGTAGAGTAGAATTTACCAATGTGTGCTTGTAATAAAGGTAAGTCTCTGATTTCTGACCAGGTTGGATGATTATTTAACCAGGAGTCTGGAACAGTCAGGAGAATAATGAGAGGCTAACTGCTTCAATCTGAAAAAATCTTGCACCATTAAAAGGTCCAAACTTAAGACTTTTTAAAGGGTGGATGTTGTGGGGGTCTAGATCCCTCTGAAATCTGATAGCTTTTCCTTAAATTTTTTTATTGGAACATGGTGCTGCAGGAAAGTAAAGCTTTTCTGATTAGAATTTGTATAAAAGTACCATTATAAATTTTTTTTTTATAAGTGATGTCAGCATGGACAAATTCTGTGTGAAAATCAGTGTTGCTCTGGATATAGCTGATAAACATCCATAAAACACTCACTCTAAAATAGTCTGAGAAGTCAGTGTTGGGTTTGCTAAATTAGCAGTGTAAAGCAGCAGTATTCTGGAAATATGGCCAAAATGAAATGAGTTCTGACCAGCTTTGGGGTCACACAAATTCACCATCGCCAGAGTAGTGAGTGACTCTGCAAAGACTAATTCTGTCTCAGTGTTAATAACTGAGAGCTATCTACCTCCAAAATCACTGTTTCTAAAATAGGAATGCTTTTGTTTTAAACCATTTATGAAAAAGAATCATTTCAGAGGAGCTCCTGTAGGATACCTGGGCTCAGTCTGCAGAAAGGTTGAATGTTCTTTGCCTGGACTAAGCAGAAACCTTGCCAGCTGTCCTAACTACAGCTGTCTTTCTAAAACAGAGTCTTTGGTTTCACATTTGATGGCAAAGCAGTCCAAGCTGCTTACATTTCTTGCTTACAACCTGTAGCCAAATAGTTTTATAGGATGTTTGCTATTTAAAAAAAATTGTGATATGATAGTTATTGAAGATATATCACCTTCCCTGTTAAACAATATTTGAAGGAATTAGACTGTCTCTAAAATGTCTCTAAGAAAATCATCTCATTTTTCAATGTTCTCATCATAGAAAAACAAATGTATTTGCAGTTAGAAGATATTCTACTTGTAATTGGTTCAGCTTGGGCAAAAAAGTATCTTTTGTGCTCAGTCTGAGTGCATTTATATGTGTATAAATATTGTGTGTGTATTAAATATATTAAATACACTGTATGGGGAAAAGAGTTTCAGCTGCTCTACCTCATGCATGGTACAGTTCTACTTTTTCTTCTGTTTTTAAACCCTTTTCTTGATGCATGAAAGGTACAGCCTGAGGAGAGGCCCATCAAGGTGTGTAAAAGAAATCAGGACATAGGGAGAAATATATTTATTGGTAATTATTATGATTAAGTTATTAAATTAAGGCTATGTGAGCATAACCACTCTATGTCTTCCCTGTGGAACAGTGTAATTAAGTCCATGGGAAGCAGTGTTACAAAAAAGAAAACCTTAAAGAGCAATAGGCTGTTAAGGTTAAAGAGCAATAGGCTGTTAAGGGTTTTTGCCTCATTAAGAGAAGCTGCTTTCATTTAGAGGAATTTTTCTAACACTTCAAGAACATTTAGTCACTTCTGTCATTCTTTACCAGATGTATCTCACCTTATTTCGTGCTGCTGTTTTCATTCTGAGGCTAGTGGACTGTAGTTGCTGAAGAGTGGAATGATTGATATGTCTTCATACTAAAAGAGACTTTAATGTTGATACAGTTTGACTGTCTGTGTAATACTGGCCGTAAGTTTCCCTGGCTGTGTGTTTGTATCTGGACCAGAATTTATGGCTGGTATGTACTGTCTTGATTTGAAAGCAGCCCAGTGATAACAGAATGATAAATTGCACATTTCCTTTGAAAATAAATGAATTACACACACTGTTTTGTGTTTTACCTTGAACTTCTGGTCATTTTTCCTTTTTTCTTTAACTAATCCTCCATACCAGACATTCACTCTTCTGCAGTTGTTTAGAAACTTATTTTTACCTTTGTTTTAATAAACTAAGAGCTTTGACTGGTGAGGGGTAACTCCTGTTATCTTAAGATGCTACAGCAGTTGTCCATCTAGCTTCCGCTGAACAGTCCAGCCCACCTAACTTGGATGAGAGGGCTAAATGGTGATTAAAGTGGATTTAAAGTGGCAGGCCAGGCTCAGTTGTGGAGTGGAGGGCAGAGCTGAGGCTGCTGCCATCTCCCATGGCTGCAGTGAAAGTTGGAGAGTCAATCCCAAACAGACAAACCTGTGGTGTTCTGCTGTGAAAAAAGATTTCAGATCCCAAATCTTATACTTTGATGAAACCTCACGGGTCTTTCATTTAGTTATTAACTCAACAGCTGGACGCAGCAGTTGGTGAGGTACTTTGCAAGCACTGCCAGTGAGGTAATGTGTGTTCAGCTTAGTTATCAACAGTTGCTGTTAATGCACCTAACTTCATCCCAGTTTGCACCTTAGAGGTGGCTGGCAGTCATCACTCCAAGCTTATGCTGTCACCTCCCAAGATTATGATTGCATTCTTCCCTGTTGTGTTTTTAAGCTTTCATATGACAGAGTTAAATAGGAGCTTGATTGTGCCTAACCTACCATGTGCTTCAGGCCCTTATGTATCTGTAATTTGGCCTTGCTGTAACTTGTAGCACCACTAACATCAGTCACTCACAGGTTTTTATCAGCAATAGTTCTGTATTCTAGGAGGGAAAGCCTTGGAAATCTTGACTGATGTTGTTGTGAAGAGAGACATCTAGAATTTTTCTCCTGTGAGATGCTTAATGACTTCCTTGAGGATATTGCTTAGTTTCTCTGTGTAGATGTTGGATTAACACACTACAACCAAATAAAAATGACTCATGTTCTGGTATGAGCAAATGAAAAAGGCTTTTCTAGTAGACAGTGTATTCATGGGAGGTTATGGAATATGATTTATTTCAGTAGTGTACAAATTTGTAGCTTCTGACTGATTTTTCAAAGATATCAAGTTTTTGTTCTATTTCCTTGCAATAATTTTACATTTGTCTTCTTTGTTGATTTGCTATGTGAATTAGGCAGATAAAAATGAAGGCTATTTCTAATGCTGAAAGCCAATACAGGAAAAGTTGCCTTTTAATGAAGAATTCCTCCTTGAGTATCCTGTTGTAGGATGGATTGCTTGACAGTTCTGTTTATAGAAACAGGATGTTTTGGTTTTATGAAACGTGGATTTCTTGGGAACTCATTTTGAGAAAGTGTTTGTCTGCCTCCACCCTTGGTGGAATGCAGATGACATCAGGTTTTTTTATGTGCTGGTGCTACAGCCAGGACATAAGGACTAGCTTTAGAAGTGTCAGTGACAGAAAAGGAATTGCACCTCAGCACCCTCACTATTTAAGGTGAATCAGGGGTATTGATGGCCAAGGGATCATATCTAAAGCCATACAAATAGAGGAGGAGGTGGTTTGGATTTTTACCTGCATCATTTAAAATATGTTAAATGATTGCAGTGTAGGTTCCACTTTGCATAATTTTGTGATTTTTCTAAAACATACCCCTTCAACTGTCTGTCTTGGATGGCAAAGCTGTGTTGTTCTCTTCTGTTGGATCTCTTATCTGTGGTTTTCTCTGACTTGGGATAATTTTAGTTCAACTGGCATTTGATTTCAGTGGTAACTTTTCCCTTTGGAAACTTTTGGTTGAGATTTAATTACAAGTTCACAAAAGCAGCTTCTTTAAACAGAATATATGTTTTTAAGAAAAGATAAGTTTTAAAAGAGATTTTTT
>NW_008588104.1:0-37500 GCF_000691845.1 Merops nubicus
AGCAGCCTGGCTGCGGTAGGAGAGCTACAGGAAATAACACAGGGGCATTAGCTACACGCATAAATAGCTGAGGGCCTCAGGCAACGGCAGAAGTTAAAAAGTGGTTCAAAAAGTACGTTATTAAACCAAAGCTTTAGGTTCATCACCTGAAGATAGTATTTGACATTTTAGGTAGGCTACTGAATGTCCTTTGTTTACTCTCTTTATATTGTGCCTGGCAGAAAAACATCAGAAGCAAACAGTGCCTGGCCACTGATGTGGTGCTCTGAAGTAGGACATGGTGGAGGGAAAGTCAAAGTCAGGATTTTTCCAGTTTGTCCCCTGAAAGTGTATAACTTCACATATGTACTATTACAAATATTTCCAAAAATAGTGAAATCACTGTTTCACCTTGAACCTGACTACTTTATATAACTGCAAGAGCAAACATAAAATGTGCATCCTTTTGGCACTGGTCTGAATCTGATGGCTAAATAGTGTATTTATAGAGTGGTATCTCATCACCAAATAAAGGCACAGTCTGTTCCCTAATTTTACATACTTTAGACATCTCCCATATCACATCACTGCTGTTAGACCACCACACCTCCTTAGGCATCATACATACATTTATGTATGTCAACACATTAAAAGAAACAATCCAGCCTCGCAAAGAGTTACAGTCATTTTTTAAAAAAACCTTTTTGATCGAATCTGTGGCTAGGTTAAAAATAGTTCTTTTTTCTTCACCCATGCAAAGTTGGGGTGCCTCTGCTTTGGCGCTTCATGAGATCCAACCTGTTCCTTAAAAGCCAATTTGCCAAACTCTCCCCCTTCCCATGCTTTGGCCCAGATCACAGCATGATCTCAACAAATGAAATGGGTTCTTTTTGCTACCAGACTGCTCCAGGACTGCGGGTCACAGAACCAAATTACACTAGCCCAAAGTTAAAGTCCTGAAGTATCCCCAGGTAATGGTTTTTCAGCACCTTTTTGCTCCCCTTGCTGTACCACGATACTTGCCAGGGCCAACATGGCAATAGTTGCCTCCCTTTTCATCTCCAATCCTGTTTTTCATAAGAAGCTATTCTACCTTATATTTATTTTACAAAGGCTTCTTCTGCAACACTTAATATGCAGCATAGTGTAAGTAGAGGTACCAAGTGCTGGTTATTACATGATAGCTAATTGTTCCTCAACAGAGGGACCACCAGCACTATCATCATCATTGCAGTTTTTGGTCATTTCTAGAGAGATGGAACCAAGAGTCGGATTCTAGTCTCCTTTTTAGAGTGAAAATTCAGTACCCTTTGCTGAATAGAAAAATACAGAGATTTGAATTGATCAATAAGTAGAAAAAGGAGGGGAATGCAGAATTCAAGAAGGAAACCCAAAAATCTGAATTTGCTTGTCTGGATTACAATCTTTGATTTTTAATCTGTGCTTGTAAGTCTGTCCCATGCAGTTTAATTTCTCCTTTCATTTATCCTCCTATCTCTCAAAGCTAACAAAGAAGGCTTGTAAGTACAGTACTAATTAAACAGATTAGGCTTGCCTGCTTATAGGCAAATCCAAAGGGACATGAAAAACCTAAATACAAAAACTGGTTTTAGATAAAACCAGAACGACAGGTTAGAAGAGTATCCAAGAGCTACTAAATCATAAAACCAGAACGACATGTTAGAAAAGTATCTAAGAGCTACTAAATCAGACTCCTTCACAGATTCTGTTTTGTTTTTCAGCTCCCTATCCATTCAGAATTACTTCTATAGCCAACTCCAGTTCTGCAAACACTACTGAGTGGTGTAAACCAGTGCTGCTCATGGTATTAGTTTTTTTTCCTTACATACAACTCAATACTACTCAGTGAATTAGAATTGGTGGAAATGCTGCATACCCTTAGTGTACAGAAGAAATCTAAGGCAAGTCAGATGCTTCTACCTTTTTCTGCCAAAGTAGGGTCTGATCCCATGAGAGAAGCAGGAGGGATGCAGCAGGATGGAGTGCACTTTTCCTCTCCTCTGGCTGAAGCAGCTACTCACAGAGGTAGATTTAACAGCCACTGCTCTGTCAGTGGTGCCCGGGCCGATAGCAGAGAAGCAGCAACAGCAGCTTCTTTGTGTTTCACTGAAATTCTCCCCCACCCAAGGGGCAAGGGGTCACTGATTGCATCGTCTCTGCTCCATTGCACACCCTCAGCTATTGTTGAGTCCACTCGGAGAGCAACAGGCCCAATGTGCTGCACAGCCTTGTAACCAAATCTGCTTTTTTATTATCGCTTGAATTAAGATTCTCAATAAATGCAAAGCACCTGTTCTTTTGGGTCAGTGTACATAGCACGTTGTGTGACGAGTGTGTAAAATCCTGCAGCAGAAGTGTGTAACAGACTGCTACCTCTTGAAATATGATCATCTTTGTTACCACCTCCTAATCCTCCTAAAGGGATTTGCATGGTACAGGAAGATTTACAATGTAATGGATTAGTATTTCATAATCTGGGCCAAGGGGAAGAAACTTCAAATATTTACAGGTTTTTTACTGCATTTCTAACTTTATGCCAGATCTGGGAACACAACACTGTGGAGGCTGTTGGAGGGTGTTCACACATAAAATATGGTATCAGTGTATCACTCATGGGCTTGGTTTCATCTGGATTTCCAAGCATGTGTAACTTTATTCCCTACCTGAGTCAGTTGTTTTGTGACAACAGTCTTGTCATCATTCAGAAGCAAAGAAAGCACACGAATAGAAATTGGGTAGGAAGCAAATGAAATGTTTTTGAGCAAACTAATATTAAATGGCTATGACCCTACCTTGTGTAAAATATATGAAAAAAAGAGAGAGAAAATGTTCAAAAATTAATATTAAGAAACCAAATTACTTCTTAGTCGTGCAGTCAATTATATTTCAATTTTAACTACTCAAGGTTGCCAACAGAACAGACAACTGCACAGGACCATGACACTCAGGACTGAAGAAAAATTTTCAAAAGCATTTTCTATCTAGAAAATCCAAAACATGTGAGAGTTTACACTGCACTCCTTGGATACTAAACCCAGCTTGCTACGTCTGAGTACCAAGACTCTCCCAAAAGCACTGAGTATGATCACAAATAGTCTCTAACGCTCAGTTCTCCCATCCCAGTTTGCTGCATTTGAAAATGAATGATGCAAACTCTTTGTAGCAAGTGGTGTAAAAGCAGGTAGTGGCTTTTTCATTGTCTTTCAGATGTGAGGTGGTGAGGAGGTTGTCACCAAGCTGTCACTACCCAACATCACACATCACTGCAGAGCCTGGCTGCAGCAGTAGTTGCAATAGAAAGAGGTACAGAAACCTCAAGTGTTGCAGAAGGGCATCCCTGCAAGTAAAACATCGTTAATGCCAGTGGTCTCCTTGCACCTTTATTACCCTCGCAGCTGAAGGGTGAATTTAGACGCCGTTAAAATAATTTAAATAATCCTGGAAAGATTTAAAGGAACACAAATCAGAAAATTTGAGTTCCAGTTAGTATACAGAGGGAACAAGCTGTAGTCAAAACCCCATTTTTTATTCCTATCATCAGGAAAAAAAAGTGTGATATTGGAAGCAGAACTGGTAATCTGAATTTACATGCTCTGTCACTTTAAAGCTTTAATAAAATGATGGCCCTGTTCCTCCAGTAAATGGTGTCTCTTCATCCCCTCCCAAATTCTGAACTGAGAGAACTGACTGAGATGTTTTTCATGTGGTCAAGGCCCAGGGGACCCTATGTAGAGCTCACCTGGAAGGCAGGGTTAGGCTTCAGCTGGCAAGAGCAAGCAAGCCCAGATCTCCAATTCAAGTGGAACTGGAGGCAGCTTCCAAAGGAAAATATGGGCTGTAAAACAGAATTTTTCTATCTGGGCAGGGGCACGTTTTGGTTTGTTGGGAAATTTATTCTTTTTTAGTTGGAGTTGTTTGACTTGGGGATTTTGGGATTGTTTAGTGTTTAATGAAAGCTCACCCTGGAACTAGGGTTAGGGTTACTTCACCAAGTATGGCACTCAGGATGTTACACAGATAATATTCAGTCCCCTCCGTTCTTTCTCTGTTTTCTCTGCTTTAACACTAAAGCAGCTTTTCTTGACCTGTCAGAAAAGCAAAGGAAATACAAATATCACATTCTCCCTAACTTACATCAGATCAGCAAACTGATTAGATGGACTGTTCTCTTTCCTCTGATGTTTAGACTCTATCAGGCAACTATATTTTATCTCCAAGTAGATCAAATATTTATGCACCTACAGAAGTGCTGCCATAAAATACACATTGTGCAACATCTTGAGGAACACAGGACAATTTCAGGTGCTACAGACCACTGGGATCCAACTGAGATCATGCTAAAAAGATTATGCTAAAAAGAAAGACTTGGAGACTGAGAAAATCACCGAGCTTCAGAGTTACTTTCACTGCTGATGTCCAAAAGGTAAATGCAGATACAAGCACTTGTCAGTGTCTGAAAGGTAAATCAGCGTTCACAGAGAAAGATCTGTAAGTAATTCAGACTTTTCCATCAGTCAGTATCTGTGTTTCTACAGGGAAAAACTACCTGCACTGAGAGTGAATGATTGTAGAGATAAACAACAAAGAATTCCTATCCACATTTGAAGTAAAACAAAGTGTTTATCTTATTTGCCACAAAAACAGAGATTGTATGTACTGCCTATATAGTCATTCACAGGAAGAAAACAAGTGAGGACAGGCAGCATTCAGGTCAGCTGACAGGCCAAACTAGTGGAACTGCGAGGTTTGTGCACTGAAAACAAACCCTCAAAAGCAGATATTTGGCACACAGTACTTTAGAAATATCTACAACATGTTTAGTGTCCCACCAGTTAAGCATTTAGCAAACTCTGGATGTCAATACTAGATGAGTTACTTGGAAGCAAAAGCCCTTCTTGAGAGGGACTGAGCATCTGAGAAGGGCAAGTCCACCAGAACCAGCTCTGGTCTGTGTTCATGAGGAGTAACAGACAGAAGACAGTGGACTCTTGAAGTGTGCCAGTAAAAATTGTTTGAGCTGGCAAATGAATGGCAGTATCATAGCTGAGGAAAAAAATTAGAAAACATAAAAAGAACATTAGTACATGTCTTTATAGCTATTTAAGGAATCTGGTTCTTCGTGCCTAGATTTCCAAGGGCTTGATAAGAATGTCTTTAAGAGCAAAATTAAACTGCAAGTAGAGGAAGAGTGTGAAATTTTTAGCTCACAGGATAATAGAGACCAACAGAAGACAGTTACTTCAAGTGCTGTGCAATAGATCACAGCCCAGACTAGTCTCTCCATCTTTATGGATGTAACAAAAATACAAGTATTTATTTACTTACCTTCATTTTCCCTAAATTGTGGCTACTCCAGGAGAATGAGGAACAATACTAACGATCGTGAGCAGACAAAAACCTTAAAAATCAGAGGCAGAGACCAAAATCAGAAAGCAGAATCAGGCATAGGACCACATCCATTGACACTGCTTTTCTTGCAAAATCATATATACTTTTCCAATAAAGAGGGAATGGTGCATACATCATGTTGCATTTTTAAAAAATGAATTTCATAGTTAACTGGGATGAATTCAGTTAGTTGCTTGCAGCAAACCATGTACTTTTTTGTTTCTGTACCTAGAAAACTGGAGAGGCTTACACAATGATTTTGACAGCACGAAGATTGGGAATATTTCAGAAGTTCAAGGTTTCAAAACATTTGTTACAACAGTTAAGTCTCTGTAGAGGAACTATTAACACAAGATTTTTTATTATAAATATTGAAAAGATAGTTACTATCTCTTGCTGTAAACTTCTAATGAAAACACTTTGCAGGAGAAGATAACCGGACAGCTTGGGAAATTTTCCCAGAGACAGTCTAGCTTCAGTGTCCCCTTCAGGACCCCAAAGGCTTCTCCCAGAGGTCTGAAGAAATGCAGGAAGGAGGAAAAAGAATGCTTTACCCTGCACAAACAATGTAAGTTAACAGTAGCAAAATGTGCATGTGCAATCAAACGATTTTTAAAGCAGGTAAATAAAATTATCTATTGTGAATCAGACAAGAAATCATTACATAGCATTAGGCTAGTATTTTAATTTTTGTGCCAGCTTGTTACACATTCTCTTGCTTTAGCTTTTTTATTGACAGATTTTTGCCTCATTTTCAGTTCATTTCACTGAACAAAACTAACGTAAAAATGGAAATATCCTTCAGTAAAACTGCAGGTTCTCCTGATAAATATTAATTACTGCTTCTTTAAAAGGTGCTTGTTTGAGGTATTATGACTAGTAGCTATGTGTGTTAAATCTCCTATTCTTTGTACCAGCTTCTTTAAAAAAAAATAAATAAATCAGCCAATGAGAAGTGCCCAGACCGACGCTGTCTCCCTCGGTTAATCCAAGGCCAGTAGAGGGATAATTTGATTAAACTGAAACCCTAATTTATTTAGCTTTAGTTCTGGATCAACCTCTTCTTAATAGAGTGCTGTCGTCTCCAATTGTTTGATGAAAATTAAAGTGACATAAATACCATGGGACTTTTTCAATCTGATTAGTCAGCTAACTTGCATCAATACTACCCCAGCCATCAGGCGCTGGCGTCCTTCCTTTCACCAGCCTCACGAACAACTGACAAGTTCTCCTTGAAGACCGGGCACCCACGCTGCCACTCAGACCCCCACACTTAACCCATCAGCCGTCCTCAATGGCTCCTGTTTGACAAGGTGCCCACACCTTTTTCCATTGCTGTTCATCAGACAAAGCTAAATATTGTTTTATTAGCAATCAATAGCCTGTTAATCCCAAACGATTTCACAAATCCACTGAGCTCTCAAGCTGATTATAAACTTTTGGGGTTTTTTTTTTTTTTTTTTTTAAGCTTCCAAATTTCAGATGGATTTTCTCCTCTCCTCCTAACCCTCCCTCTCTAATATGGGACATTTTAGCTGGTAAGCAAAGCCACAAATGCAAAAAAACCTCTGTTGTATTTAATGCTGCCTTGAACAGGACGTTTACAAACATCCACCTTTTGCAGTTTAAACATGATCCAGCCTGTACCACCAAACCCTCAGCAGATTTACTAGCTCCTCCACTTCCAATCCATCAGTTTGAAACATAAGAATAAGAGAGCTTCTGAATCTTCCCTTTTCTTTTCACAGAAATATGGTAAATTCTTGCTTAGCCTGTGGGCTGGGGGACTAAGGAGTGAGAGAAAGAGAGAGGTAAGCTTCTGTGATGTACAATTTATAAAATGCTACCAGAGCTAGTGGGTGCACTACTGAGAGACCTGCCACTCATGTCTGAGTCACAGACACAGGCTCGGGCACACGGGGTACGCTCTGAAGATCCCTTTGTTGGCAGATTGGGTCATGGATCTACCCTCTGTGAGGCCTGAGGGAATGGCATTACAAACACTCTTCCTCCTGGATTTACCCATCCCTGCTCACAGCTGCTGTCTGCCTCCCTTTGCCCTGGAGACATTGACCATGAGAGCTGGTAATGTAATAGTAGTTCACTTCCATGCTGTAGGATAAATCACCAGGTCAAGGCAGACAGGCACACACTGAGTATATGAAGTTCCCCAAACCAAGATGTTGACTTTCAAGACATGGTGAGCTGGCTTTGTGAGCCTGGGCTGGTCTCTGCACATCCTTGCTGAACTGCTACTCCTAAAGAACGTGCTTCTTCTGCAACAACAAGGAAGGAAGGGTTCCTGGCAAGCTGTTGCTTCAGCAGTACTGCACACACCCTGTCAGAAACAAATCTCAAAACGGGTGGCCTCTCTCTTCATTACGAGACAGTGAACTAGTCAAAATTCTTGTTGACACTGAAGGAGTTAACTAAAAAGCAAAATGGCCTACACACACTTTTTCTGTTTTCTGTGTGGGGACTTAACATACCCAAACTGTGTGTTAAGTAAAAGGAGAAAAGTCATTTCAGATGATACAACCCTCAGGGATTTTTGTCTATTGAAACAAAACAGATTTCCTACATCATCACTCCTAACAGCAGAGTACCAATTCTGAAACACTGTGAATGTAAAGTTCCACAGGCAACATTTCAAATCAGGAAATTCCAAAAGTTACTACAACTACTGTGAACATATCTGCTTGGATCATCATGTTAAAGTAGCTCCAAAATTGACTGTTGAGGATCTGTTTTAAATGGCTCTTTCACACAAGCTCAGGTCTTTCTGAGAGGAGAGAAAGGTGGGCTAACCTCAAACTCTTCTTGCAACAAATTTTTCTGTTAGGAGAAAAATCTATCCTATCAAAGATATTCATCAAATCACTGGAACATACTGACAAAAACCACACCTACTCATAATTTTTTTTAAAAAAGGTTAATATTTTAAACCTGAGACATTTGAAATGGAACATGCAAGTTTCTGCCAAGCCAAATAAAGCAGCAACTTTTTGTTACTCTTTCCTTGCATGACCCTGTTGCATTTGCCAGTGCTAAAAGTGGGCCTAAAATGTTGAAGAATGTTTTTGAATTCTTAAAAACAATAATTAACAAGGTACAATATTAAAACAAGTACACACTCCCTCAAGTAAGTACTTACTGTAGTTTACAATTCCTCTCCAAAATCTGTATTTATAAGGCCAGCGATGGTAACTTTGGAAAATGGTTGCTGATTCAAGGTCTGAACAACTCTCCTACTGCTCTTGAACTCCAGGATAAAGCAATACATAATTTTTGTCAGGCTTCTAACAAGGTTTCAGTATATTCTCAAACTGGCTGCTCTGGACAGTAAATGATCATGTAGTTCTTTTTTTAAAAAACCCTAATTCAATCTGCAGATGTTGTTTGTGCAATAATATGCACTCTTTGAAGCAGAAGAGTTTGCTGTTTTTACAAAAAATTAGTTTTGTGTAATAATGGGGGAAAATGCCATTGATATCTTAATCTTCACCGAGTCATTCTGTAAGGAATATTTGAACATCTAAACCCAAAAGAACTTCTTTGACAGCACAGTGAGAAACACAGCAGTGTTGTAAAGAGGTGAAGACTAAAATCAGAGTTCTTGCTGCACTGTGAGGTCTGGGTATGGCCAGACAGCAGCCATCTCTACAAGCCAGCTCAGGTGTTGAAAGGAGTCTTTCCAGAGCAGTGCAAAACTCCACCACAGATAGACAGCTTTTCAGTTCTTACTTAGAATATTTGTTTTAAAAGCTCTTCAGTGTTTTATTTTTAATACAATGTTTTCTACAGGAAAAGGAAAATACTCAGGGAAGTAGAAGATAGGAATTTACAAGTGGTGTTTTTGTCTGGCCTATTTCAGTGCTGGCTTACAGCCTTGACTCTATGTCAAGACTGCAGTGGCTGCATCTACCAAAGCATTTTGTTTGTGTTGGAGCAGCGTTATGGTTTTGAAGTGATTCCCATTTCAGATTTGTCATTTGGATCCTCAGATCACTTTTGGTGGACACACACTGGATTCTTTTCAGAAGATGCTACGCCAGAGTCTCCATGTCAGGAGCACACCAAGTATGCTCCACAGCAGAACTGAGGGTCTGAAGCAATGAATGTTCAGACAGCTCCAACCACAAGAGTGGTGCAGACAGTGAGTCCAGGGGACCAAACTAAATCTTATGCAGCATATAAACCACTTGAACTTAGAGTCATAGAATGGTTAGGTTTGGAAGGGACCGCCAAAGATCATCTAGCTCCAACCCCCCTGCAGTGAGCAGGGACACCTTCGACTAGATCAAGTTGCTCAGAGGGCCTTTGAACCTGACCTGGAATGTTTCCAGGGATGGGGCATCAACCTCCTCTCTGGGCAACCTGTGCCAGGGTCTCACTACCCTCATCATAAAAAATTCCTCCTTAAATCTAATCTGAATCTCCCTTCTTTTAGTTTAGAGCCATCACCCTTTGTGCTGTTGCTACAGGCCCTATTAAAAAGTCTGTCCTCATCATTCTTGTAAGCCCCCTTTAAGTATTGAAAGGCCAAACAACATGAAGTAGATGCACGGGCTTCTGCATCTTTTGCTTCTGTTTATTGATCTGCTCCTAAGAAACCACTGACTAATGTAATTACAACATTTTTTGCTGTCAGGCTGACCACACTATTATTGCAGAGTTCTTCCCCAGAGTAATAATCCTTGTGACTCACAACAAATGGTCACAACTGAGAGTAATTCCCCTAATGTTTCACTTGGTGCTGGGGGTCACCTACCTCTGCACACTGACTGGTAGCGTTCATTGGTGCTTGCACACTGGTACAAAATTTAGGTCACCCAGGTTGTTTACTGGTACTCTGACTAGAAGCCAAATCCTACAGCTGGAAGCCAAGGCAGATGCTCGGCAGCTCTTGTCCAAGTTATGTGACCAGGAAGGAGATTTACTGCTTTGCTCAAGTTTTCCAAACCACTGGTTCATTTATTTGGCAACATGCAGAGCACACTAGAGACAGCAGTTGTGCAGTGTTGCTATTAACTGAACTGGCATTTTAGTTTCTTAACTGTGGGTTTGAATAGATACGACTTGGTTTCTGTAATGGCCGTGTCATTTGTACACTGAAGTTTTGTCTTCTGAACTTTAAAACCCCAGGACTGTATAACATGATACTCAGAGAAGCTCGAGACAACACCTAGATCCAAATCCAGGGTAGAATTTTAGGTCACAGGGAATGTAGTTCCCAAGCAAATTCATCTGGATATACAGTAATTTAATAAATTTAAAATTGAGTCTCGATAGCTTCAAAGATAATGACTTGTTTTGACTTTCAGCTTCCATGCTTAGAAATATCTGACAGTAAGTAATTCTCCTATTAATATTATTTTCACTTTTCTCACCTAGAAGAAATCTGTGTTTGCAAAAACATGAAAGTTTGTCTTGAAATAAACTTCGAAACTTCTGTGTTACCACTACAGTAAACTGTGTACAACTCTACTGAACTAATACTTTGCTATTTCATCCCAACGCTGCCCTCCCCAGCAGCTGTCCTGTTCGTCCCTGTGAGCAGCACTGCACAGAGCTCTGTGCTTGGTCTCCTCTTTCCTGCTGTCATTGCCTGCAAACTCCATTTCTGTTCCGTTAGGTACAGGCCTCTGTGCTGCCCTTCTGGGAACCAACTCATCTCAAAGAGGCATTACCAAAATACATTGGCATAGCAGAGGGAGGACAGCCCTACTCAACATGTGGCTTAAAGTAGTTCAATAAGAAAAGTGTATGACCCTCCAGTGAACCCCCTCATTTGTGTACAGCACCAGAGGGCACTCCAGAACAAGCAACAACTCCCTATACACTTTAGGTAGATTTTCACATGCTACCTGTTTATGCTTGCAGGCCACTACATTTCCTTTGAAGGGCACCAAAGGGTTGTTCTTATTCCTAGCCTTGCATGAAAAGGTTGGTCTAGACCTCGTTTTTGTAATGCTCAGGAACCCTTTTCGTTTCTGAACTAGCAGGTGGCTGGAGCTGAGCCCATCGGCAGGCCAGCCACGGCCTGGGGGACATTCTGCTTCCAGCACTCCGTGTCCCCAGCCAGCTCTGCCCAAGCCCTGGGAATCGGCCTCGGGGCTCTTTGGTGTAGCCACACCTGACACAGCCAATGCCCCTGGAGTGTGCTGGCTGAACCCCACAGGCTCGCGTTGCCATCCAGCAGTGGTTGTGTGAGGGCTGTGTGGACATCTGTGCTGTACATTCTGGTTTTCAGAGGTTTCAGCCTGAGCCCCCTCTTTCTGCTTTCCAGAATTTGCTGAACCCAGCATTCGGGGTGGTGAGAAGAAACAACCAGGCAACCTCCCATCTGCCTGAGGAGCCTTCTACCACTGGGTGTACTGTCAGCAATGGCTTTGGAATCTGAAAAGCTATAAAATAGTCAGGATCCCTAAAATCTTTACACAAGGCTTCACTGGAGCCTAAGCTGGCTGCCTGTCAAGCAGAACATCTTGCAAAACTCCCAAAATGTTGTAGCTGGAAAAAACACCCCAATCTCTTCAGATTACCCACTTTTTCTGCATGATTTGGGTGAAACTGAACAGAGTCTGCCCTGAGGAGACAAAATTAATCTGGTTCTATGCTCTTCTTAGTAGCTGGGCATAGGAAACGTTGTGTTCCTTTTGTTTAAGATTCACAGCAGAAACCCAGACTCTCCTCTGTACCAGGGCTGTGCTGCCCGAAGCCGTTCCCTTGGCACACATGGTTTTTTGCTGCTGTGGACGCAGGAGGGCACTGCAGTTCTAATCTGGAGTCAAACGTCTGTGAAGCAGATGGCCTTCGACGTAACGCCAGCTCAGCCCAAGGCCAAGCAAAGGCTCCACTCCAGTTAAAGGATGTTTTCTGCCTCTTTCCTTCGTTACACTTGGCAGCGCACTTGTAGTTCCACTGTTCAAAAGAAATATATCTTCAACCTCTGCATGTGCAGGGAGCATCTATACTGCCAATGGGGAAAAAAAAAGTAGGGGGGAGAAGGAAAAAAGGTGGGGAGGAAGGGGTTAAAAAAACTGGGGGGGAAAAGGAGGATAGAGAAAGAGAGCAAATATTCCCTAAGTGTAAGGACATGGATCTATCAGCGTGCTGCTGGGGACCAGATCCTGGAAGGTGCCGATCACCTGCAAGTGCTCTGGAATCCTGTGCTGTTTGGAAGTGCTCCGAACAGCCTGGGCTGAACTCAAAAGCAGACCAAGATTCTCTGAAATAATAACAATAACATTGGTTTTGACAAAAGAGGACTTAGCCTGATTCTGTTACTGGTTCCAGATTCCTGCCACACCCTAACACATTCCCATATGGATGAAACCCTAATTCATCTGAAAACTAAAGCAGAAAATGGATTTGCCAGGTTGGTCTGTGCTCTGCCTCAGCGTGTGGCTGAAAATATCTTGGTAAAGGGGAGGTCAGATGGTGCTGCTAAGGACCAGGGGGAGGAAGGAGCATCTTCTTATGAGCATCTTTTCTTATGAGCAGCATCTTCAGTTTGGACTGGTGCAAACTCAAGGGCATCAACTGAGACCAAATTCCACTGAATTCAAGAGAGTCACAGCACTCTGAGGGCCTTTCACTTTTTTCTTATCAAGTCCTTAAAAAAAAAAAAAACAGGCCCAAAAAAAAAAAACCAAAAAAAAAAAAAAACCAAAAAAAAAAAAAAATGAAAATGTCAAGCTAAAAGCACAGGGTTTGTAACATCTTCTAAAGGGATACTCTTCCCATGATGGTGTACGTGACATAAAAAAGGGAAGAAATGGCTAAAAGTCAAGTGTCAAAGAAAAATCACAGCAAAATCAAGAACCTAAAAAAAAAAAATTACTGAAATTGAGAAGATTCACTTTGAGAACTACTTGAAAAAAAAATAAGAGTCATTTATGGAACTGATACTTCAGAACTCAGTTGCACTGGAATAAAAATACAGAGCAGGTCCCTCTACTTTTCTTTTTGTAACAGGTTTGTGGTGTGCAAAGCTAACAAAATAAAGCATTCACTGGGAAATTATAAATGAACTTTAAAAATGAAGGACCCACAGAATATAAAGGTTCAAAGACTGACATTCTTTGGTGGGATGTTAGAATTTTATATTCTGCATTCCTATCAGCACACATGTTACTACTGCAATATATACTGCTATTAATGTAATCTATGTAGCTACTTAGCCAATACCGTTGCAATTGATAAGTATTAACCTATAAAATCTAAAATTGCCTTTGAATTCTGATTAAAATAATCTTATCAAAGAGAGAAACAATACGACTTACAGCAAAACGTTTGAAATTGGGTAACCTCAGTATTGTATTTTTACAGGAAATTGCTTTTGTTATTTTGTCAGAGAGAAAAATAATGATGCCTCTGAGCTTTTATTTTCCCCCCCAGATATCGAGCATAAGAGGAAATTTGATTGAGTTCACACAGGAACTTCATTAACATTGGTTTCAGCTGCAATTATCTGTTAAAAGTTATTGTTTTCTTCCATATTAATGCACCTGACTGAAAATAATGTTTTCACGTTAGTGGGTTGGTTTTGGAAACCTTCCAAGATGGCAGAGTGTCAGGACTAATTTTGGACTAGGTCATCCTTGTGAATTATCTATTTCTATTGTGACAATTTTTCTTTAGAGAAAAAAAAAAACACTTATTCTTGGAATTAAATGGCAGAAGTATCCAATGAGCAACCAGTTATTGCAAAGAATTGTCCCTAGAAGGGTTCTAGAACTGTACAAAAACATTCAGAAAAGAAGTACTAAATGATAGAAAATTATTGGAGCTTTTACAGAGAGGCTACATGAATTAATACTTTTTTTTTTGTCATTCTATTACAGTAATTATAACAACATTTGTAGTTTTTAATTGAATTGGAAGAGAGACTTACTCTTTTTTTTTTTCTTCTGAAAAGAAGTGTGAAAAATAATCTTTCATTCCTCTGTTTCATTGGCCTAGTTGTGCTTTCATTTGCAATCTCTTTGAAACCTCTCCTGATACACAGGAACACATCAGAATAAAAACCAAACCCACAGAAGCTTTTTTTTTATTAAAGCACTTTTCTAAGAGATTACTCAAAATGACAGGATTGTATTTTTCTTCTGGTATTTCAGGCAGAGCATTCCTGAAACCTCCCTGCCCTCCCTCTGGCTTCTGGAAGCTGGTTGGACAACTGCGAAAGTTAGCAAATAATAAATGTCAAGGATATTAAAATAATGAGATCATTGCCTGGCAGACAAACTGTTTAGAGGACTAAGATCCAAGGTACCTCTCCTGCACAGCCAGAGGCTGCGACCGAGATAAAGGGACGACTGCACAGAAATATACCCCAAAATCCTATCATCCATTTCTCTATAACTATTCCCAGCCACCAGAATTGAGAACAAACAAACAAAGCAATCTGACCTCAGCAGAAAAGATAAAGTGAACTGCAAACAAACCTCAAATTCCCTCTCCCTCATCAACATGCTCCAAATGCCCTCTGCAGCCCACAGCGGCGAGGAGCAGGAGAGCCCGGGCAGCGCCAGCTCTGCACAAACCCCCTTGGGACCAAAAAAACCCCTCTCAAGAGCGGCATGAAAGAAAGTGCCATATCAATTTCATTTCCATTCATCATGGTTAGGCTTCGAGTTGAAGAAAGTTTTATTGCCCATCGCTACTCGGCTCATAAGCAGCTGCCCATGATATCATTTCGAGGCAGGCCGCACACCCGCCTTTCCCCCGAGCTTTGTCCCTAAGCTGCAGCCTGACAGGCGTCAGCCAGACCCAGCTCGCTTTCTGAAAAAGCCTCTGCAGCGGTTTTACATCTAGCAGCTGAACCAAACTCCACAAAAGCAGCCGAAAAGAATTGGTAAAAGGTTAGGATAGATTGACTGTTTCCAAATTGGAATACTAATGATGATCTTTAATGAAGCCTGACAGTACAATCTGTTTCTTATTGTTCCTTAAGTGCTGGCTACTGATCATATTCACTGGCTTTAGGTGACGGGGACAGGCAGGGACAAATGGGCCCCACTGGTGAGCAGGGCTGTGCACAGCTGATCTTTCAACAAGGATTAAATTAATTAAAATGATTCTCCCATCAGAAGACTCAATCTTTTGATTTGTTATCATCATAGCGGTTATTAATTTTGAATGATGTCTAATTGGTGCCACTGCTGTTTGGGTCAGCTGGCTTGGTAATCTTCTTAGAAAGCACTAAGGAATACAGAATTTTAGCAGCTCTGGCAGGGAGCACGGGAGCTGAAGGAGGAATAAAATCACCAACTTGATTTAATACCTCTCACATTGTGGAATAACAATGGAGAAAGTAGGCAAAATACCTGAGAGACCCAGCTACTGAAAACTGACATTGCTTTATTCATTTCACTGCAAAAATGAAGGTGCTTTCTCATAAGGTTACCCTTAAAGAGAAGTTTTATTATAGAGTTGATAATAAGCACAATTAAAAATTTTTCTGGGCAAAGAGAATATGCCAAGGGTTGGGCAGGACTCAGGGGAAGTGCAGGCTGATCCAGGAGGTCATCACTGCACTTCAGAGACAGAACTTGCACAGGTTGCACGGTATCTGGCCTCACCATTTCAGGATACAGCTCCATGAACAACATCTCCCATGTCTTCACACAACTGGTCTTTTGAAAACGATGTCAATAACCACAACATTAGAACCGTGAGGATCTAGTCTCCTACTCAAAATTATAAGGTATTTTAAGCACTTTAAAACATCAACATTAGTTTAGAAGTCCCAGAAGCAGCTGCATGTTGAGCAGGGTTGCCCATCTGTGTGTTTTTGACATTTGGGCTGTGTCACCTGCACAGCTCTACACTCCAATAAAGCCTACATCATCCCTGCAAGTGCACGTGGGGCTTCTTGCTTAGTTAGATTCAAGTGAGAGAGTAAAAGAAAGGCCACATTTTGTGCCTTACAGTGACAGACATCTTAACGAGGTGAGGACACAACCTCTCCTGACAGAGCTGGTATACGACCAAGCTTTTCACCTTATTCACTTTTTAAAGTATATGACTGCCATGGATCATCTGAAGGAGAGCTACATCCTGAATCTTGGATGATATTCACACAGATCAGAGCCCCAGCGATTTCTGCTGAAGCATGTGATGTCTGAATCTCACTCAAGACAACAGGGACATAATTCTTACTTTTTGTTACTCTTCTACACATAGGAAATTGTTTCTATCTGACCTATGTTCATAAACGTGCAACAGCAACAGCATTGCTTTATGAAGGGAGCAGTTCAACTGGGAAAGCTTCTAATATTTCATCAGTGAAAGAGGTGTTTAGATGAGACATGTCCATACAACCTGACACGTCCGGGGACTGACTGTGTTGCCCCCCTCTTTCCTGCAACAGGAAATACACTGCAAGACAAACAAGACTGGTGCAACCCTGATTTCCTTTGGAGTGATCTCTTCTCTAGAAGGACGGCACAACTGTTGTAATTCACTTGATTTATCTAAAACCTCAGTGAGGCTGGAATGATAGCACTCGAGTAAAAATTATTTCACGTAGGTTAGCTCTTCGAAGTCAACAGCAAAACTACCAAGCCAGGAGCATGTGTCCACTACACTAGATGAAAAACAGACCTTTTACCATCTTAGCTACATTCTGAAAGAAATTCTGCTTAACCTGATCTTGTCAGGCTTTACTGTAGGCCACAATTCCTGTCAAACCATCTCCATGATCCAAGTAGTAAAAACAAAAAATTAAAAGCCCTGTTTTGAATTCCTCATCCTCCAGATGGTCATTCCTCAGCTCTAAGAAAGCAAGATAAACCTCAACCAAATTACAGGTCATTATAACAGAATAAGAAAAAAGCTTTAATATGAGAGAGCCCAAATCTTCATCCAAGTCTGAGAAGCTGGAATATCCAGACCTGGGTCCTATTTCATAACTTAAGAGCATTTATTCCTGTTAGATGAAGTTGCTTATTTTTTTCTCCACACACATTCCCCCTACTTGTTCTGCTCTGTTTGGTTAGACTGGGCACACTGAACTTATTCAACAGCATTAATAACTGTTTAAACAACAGTTTAAAAGTAATAAGTTACAGATTGTATAATACCCAACTATTGACCCTGGCCCCAGCACTGATCTGAGATGTATTTTTATATGTATGCCTGTATATGTATATATGACTTCAGGTACATTACATCTCTGCCATTTCCTTTGTTTCTTTGAGTGTCCTGTTCTGCAAAAAATATTTAAAGAATTATAGATAAATATCATTAAAAACATCTATTTGTGTGAGCACTAGTAAATAGTCAGGTTTTTTTTTTGTATTGTTCTTTTTATATAGAAAGCATGCATTTCAAAATTGGATGGAACCAAAGGCTACTGATTAATGTCCAGTGGGACAGTGCCTGCTCCTAAATGTCATATCTAAGACTGGTATTCTAACAATTTTTTTCACATCTGAAGTCAGGAGAGAAGCAAGTTAAAAGAGTCTCATTGATATGCATATTGAGAATTTTACTTCCACAGTGAAAAGTGTGCAAGACCAAAAAAAAAAAAAAAAAAAAAAAAAAAAAAAAAAGAAAGAAATAATTTGAAAGCTACAAAGGCTATCATTGTTTAATTAGTCTTTGAATCATGCTTGAGCTCAAGTCTTTTCTTCTTATATTATGTTTAGAAACACAACTGTTCTGACTGGAGCTTTGAAGTTCCTTTAAGTACAAAAGCATACATTAAAGCAATAGCATTAAAGGATCCACTTAATTATAAATTCAGTTCTCCAAAATCTGTGTGTTACATTGCTATCTGGTATTGCTTTCTGTCCAAATGTATCTAAACATAACACTTCCTATTCTTCCTTACAAACAGGATGCCTTTAATTTAAGCCTCATAATGGCCCTGCAGCTAAAAGGCATTTTACACATTGTGAGGCTCTGGCCTAGATCTGCCACAGAACACCCAAAATACATCCAGTAGGACACCAATATTTACCTCCCTGAATCAAACCAGTGATTTAGCAGAAGGTGGAATGAACATTATCTCCCCCACGACAGCAGTGGAATCCAAGATTTATATTTTTTATCAACATTTACTGGAATCCAGTATGTTCACCTTTACACACAAGCAAAGTTCTGGCCCTGAGATCAGTATTCCCCCTTTAAGGCTGTGTAAGTGCCTTTCTTGTTTTCTCCAAATCCTGCTCAAAACCACTGTGGACATTTTCATAGCCAATGAAGAAGGCAGCCAACCACTTCAAAACCCAGAAGATACAGCAACACACAAATTAGAAAGGAAACCCTGCAAGCCAGACCAGAAAAGAGATCCAACAGCTGTACACACTGCTTAAACCATATGAATATTTCTGGCCACCTATGTGAAACTCGCTTTCAAAATTGGACAATATAACCTGGAGAGTTTTTATTATTTCATTATTTCCCCAAGAAAATTCCAGTCCCTGATGAGATACTGCTTCGAATAGTGCAAGATGAGAAGCCTCCAACAGCTTTTTTCCTTTGATTCAGATCTGACTGTAAAATTACCACTTACTTTACGAGCTCTGGAAAAGAAGTCAGATCTTGAGAGGCATAACTACATCAAAAGCAAGCAACATGGGAAGAGAAAAGTCATGTGTACATTGAAAACAGAGCTTAAACAGAGCCACGCTAAAGTATTTGCAGAGAATGCTCTCATCTCTTTCTAGCTACCATGATTTCCACACAACTTATTTGGATACTGTCAGATTTTTGTAAAGAAAACTCAGCTTCTAATGGTGGTTTTTAGTTTATATGGCGACAGGCTTTCTGGAATTCCCTGTCTCCACACTCTTTTTGTTCCTCTAAATACTTTCCCTGCTGGAAAATGCACTGATTCCAAACAGCTATAATGGCTAAGTCCTCCAGCAAATGTCTTAAGTACCTGATTGTGAATAACACCTTGTCCAAGGAATTGGTCAGTTGTTAACCTTTAACCCTATGTACTGCCATGCTGGAGGAATCCGCTTAAAATTCTCATTGTAAAGATACACAAGGAGTAGCATTAAGGCTATTTGACCCCGGGATTTTCTGAAGGTAACTTTTGGATGTAATTTTTTCACATCTTTCTGCATTTTCAAATACCTCCTTAAACAAAAATACAAACAAACTTACTTTTCATGGTGCATTTTTTTCTATTTTGTGATCCCATTTAGCAGTGAGGCAACTGAGAATTCTTTACAGAATATGTCGCAAACAATTTAGGATTGAGAAGTGCCTAAGAAAGAAGCAGTATTTACTTTCCCTGGGGTAGAGGATGCAAGCTGTCTTTGACAACTGATCTTTCTGATAATAGAGTTATCCCAAGGGATCACAAATCGTTCACTGGGAAAGGTGAAAAACGAGGTATAGACCTGCCGTATGCATGTAACTACCAAGAAACCCATACAACACAGACAGATGCCATAACATTTTTATGTAATAGAAAAATTACCACCTAGAACAAATATATAGAATGTAACTGTTCCAGACAGATAAAGAAATTTGCTTGAAAAAGAAGCAACTCCGATTCTGCCATACCAGGAGGTCCACTTTGAATAAGAAAGTTATCTTGCATCTAGGCTGCAAGAGTGAAGGTGCTGAAAGGAACTGTGGAACATGTACAAACTAAGTTACAATGCAGGATGCAGAGTTAAAACTTGCCTCTGGTGGTAACTGTTAGAAAATATCATCAACACTACAACATATTTTGTTCTCACCTTCCCATTAACTGTATTCCCAACCACTCTGTTGAAACCACAACATGGAATGAGGCCAAAGAGCAGTGGAGTAGCTGGAAGTATAGGAGCTCCAGAGCAGCTGCTCCACAGACCCTTCTCTACCACCTGCCACATCATGAGACACAGGTCAAGGTAAAACTCAGTTGTCTCAGGTTAGCTGTATAGCCTGGATCTCCAGTGTTACCTTAACCCCACTTCTTGATTAGGCAGCTCTTCTTGTCAGAAATATTTCACCGTGTTAGTGAGTAGAACATATCAACAATTGGTTGTTGATACTCAAGAGCTCTCTCTTGCCAATAGTCAACGCAGAAGCTTTTTAGTTAAAATAATAAGTATTGCTTGCTAATATTGCTTCCTAATAGTCAAAGCAGAGTTACAGATACTCTGGTAGCCTGGGAATAACACATTCATTTTAGCATTGTGGAGGAGTATATTTTAAGTTAAAGAGAACAAAAATGGATTATCCTTTCTATGAGTATGTCTGTTGCCATAAAGTAATTTGAAAATTACTCACAGTAATGCCAGCAGCTGTAGATAGATCCCAGCATCTGAAACTCAAATTCTCAGGGAGTCCGATTCATAAAAACTTCTCTGTACTGTTTATAAGGGTTGTTTGCTTTGGTTTTTTTTTTTTATTATTACTCTGCATATAAGGGGAAAAAAAGTGTCACAGTGAGTTCCTGAGAACAGATGGGTTATTCATGTAACTCCTACTTCATATTAGCAAAAAATGTTACTTCAAGAGTGGCCAAGGAGGGACCTGTTATCCAAAGCCTAAGTAGAACAGCATGCTAAAAAACTTATTTTCCTGAAATCTAGAAGAGAATGCTGTTTGAGCTAGCTGGAGTTAGTGACATCTTGTACAACAAAGTGCCCCAGTCTGCCATTTGAACAGACCCATACATATTCCATAAACAAGAAACACTGCATGGCAATAATTATTTTGTCCTTTAATGACTTCAAGAGAAATTCTAATCCCAGCAAAGCCAAAAGGAATTTTTTGCAAAAGAATTCCACAGAGACCAGCTTTCATCTTTCATGCCTGATGGTCCTTTTGCTTTTACCAGCCTCAGAACCTCACAAACTCAAATTGTCCATCTTTGTCAGCAGGGCACTGCTGACAACACATCACCTGGCAACTGGTTTTGTCATCCAGTGCAAGCCAGCATGGGCTGGTTCTTAATTTAATTTAACTTGAATATCTACTGTCATTGTTTCATCCCTCAACCAATGTATGTTCTTACAGCCCATGTGTTTCTACTGCAGCATCCACATCTTTCACACATACATTCAGTTTTGCACAATATATTGATATACTTTCTTGACCAAATCAAGGAGTAATTTTTTTTTTTTTTGGGTGCAGTATTCACTCTCCTCAAAGTGCCAGAAGTAATAATCTTTATGTTTAAAAACAAAACAACGCAACAAAAAAAAAACCAGAAAATTTATTGTGTAACTGTACTCTTAGAAACAATTCTTTTGTTCCTACTTGTGGCAACTATTACCAACACCAGATATTTTTGTTTAAAGTTTTAACAACATTTCTGATCTGGTCTGTCCAAATAGGCTTCTTTCCTGCCATGTCTTTTGCATTCACTTAAGTCTGTTGCATTTCACAAATTCAAATATCCTTCACCTTTTCAGCTCTCAAGTTCAAGACAGTCATCAGCATCTGGAGATGCTGCTGTTTCAGTGAAATATCCATTACAAGAAAAACATTTTTCTCCTTGTTCTAAAGAGTTCCACAGTCTTTCTGAAGATTTATGTTCTTTCCAAACATTCAGAGATTCTGGGATAGTTCCAAATCTGGTAAATGCTCCTCACCTTCTCAATATTCAACGCAACAGCGTGCAGATAGAAAGCACAAAGATAAATAGACAGTAGTCCCTTTGTTATCTACAAATAGCACATCATCATCCTACTGCAGGACTCCACTGGGCTGTAATCAATGTGATCCAAATTCTCCTTATCCTTTCCTCCAGGTTATTTTAGAGGTGAGCAAAGAGCAGGATGACAGCATGATAAATAAACAAAAAATACATGCTCTATTTAGACCTTTCCACCAAGTCTGCCTTTACCCCAGCTATTACATCAGTGCTTTTTAGCTTATACAAGATGCAGTGCATCATTCAAAAATTCATTACACGTAGCGACAGGTTGTCCCAAGTACAGCTTGAACAAGACATTATCCACGGGCCACCTCAGGTTCCAGTTCACCGGCTGGGAGAGAAAGGTAACCTTAATATAAGTACCACATGAGCAGATGAGCCAGCCTCATTTATCCAGAATCCTGAGGTCCAAGAGATTGATGAGTGATCTGAATTTGCAAATTTTGGACCTGTGTTTAATTTTCAAACACCTTGAAAAGGCAGAAGAAAAGTTCAGATGCAGAACCTTCCTCTAAAGGTGCACATTTAGCTAGGGTCTGTCAGAGCAAACACATGAACAATAGATATGTATGCATTGAATCTAAGAGGCTTTGCATATTTACATTTGTGGACCCACTTTTGACCACTTTACCCTTTAAGCCTTTGTCTCAATCTCCCCATGTATAACGGTGACAACTCCAACTCGGTTGTTTTGAAGATGCAATCAAAGCTCTGAACTCGTTAAAGGCCACCTGGGTCCCTGAATTTCTGCGTCCTCCTAGGACAGCTCAACACTCTAGTCAGGTCCTTGAATTTTAATTAATATTTAAGTGAAGACTAATTAGAGGTCTTACTATTGTAATAATAACTAAAAAAAACCTACCACATGCCACAACATCACACCTTTTTTTGTCAAAATCCTCAGATGTGTCTTAAACTAAGATTTACTTGAAAACACCTCCTCTTTCCTCTACTGACTGGTGAAAATAAAATCTCTCATTCATTGGGCATCTTCCATTTAATTTTGGCATTTCTCAGATGATGTACCTGTGGATTTCTACTGCATTCTGTGTCTCTCATACATGGAGGGACACATCTATCTCTCCTATATCTCATTGTTTGTAAAACAGAGATCTGTAAAGTTATTTGCTAATCCTGTCTTAATTTCTACTTTTGGCTTGTAGAAGTTGTCATCAAAGTCCTTCAGGGAAGTACTGAAAATTGCTATAGACTTGGCATCACGAATTTATATGTACAGAAGGCTTGCTGTTTATGAAATGAGTAAATTTCAGACAATCACGTAGCAGGGGTATCAGCCAACAAATTGTCCACTTCACACGCTCTGGTCTGTGAATACATGACTGATGTCACTCCACTCTTCTCCACTGACAGGTGGGGAAACGCACTGCAGTGTAGAATCGCTTGCATGGTGAAGGAACTTTTTAAGGAAATACCACTGATTAAGAAAAGTTAAAAAGCAGACAGTTGTATTGAGCCACTGGAACAGCCAGAGCCCCAAAGAAATGGCTCCTCCCCAGAAGCAGTCTGTTTTGTTCTCACTGTATACCTTTAGACTGCGTGTTCTTTCATGGAAGAGAGAGTTGGCTAGTTGTGACCAACAGAAAACAGAGGTTAATTATACTGCTATGTTTTACATTTTCTTCAAAAGTCTTTGAAAAGTTCATGTAAATGTTAAGTAACTGCTAATTAAACTCCCCCTTTGCCCTCCTGTGGCAATTTCCCAGGCAGCTGGGGTGGAGGGGGACATCCCCATTTCAGTCACAGGTTGTTGTGTACAGCTAAAGACCCAACCAACCAGATTTATTAACTTCATATCTAGCAGCGAGGAGTTTCTGTCAGACCCACCACAGCCCTAATAGATCTCCTGCTGGGCTACAAACACCAGTACAAATGGCAGGGCTGCCAGCACAATCCCAGCGTGAATGGGCCTAAATTAGCCAGCGCCTAATAACCAGTTTACTAACACCTGTATTAGTACTGTATCGCTGGGAGGAGGACTGCTGTTAGACAAGACATAATCCCATAAGCTTGTCATTTGCATATCCCTCATTAGCTGATGAAAACCTGAAGGAGGCAGGTTTTTGCAGCCGGTGGGTCCATTCCGACGCTCCGGCTGCCTGGGTGGCTTGGTAATGAAGTAAGGGTGGTGAATGTGAGGTTTATATGTATGGAAGGGATTAAGAGTATTAGAGTTTGTGTGAACCGATGTTGCCATATTCTCTCTACTGGATCACAGTAATTGGATGGGAGGAGCAAGAGTGGATCCATTAGTTTTGTCTGTTTGCCCAGGAGCTGGGTGCTAGAGATTCAATTTTGCTTCCTTTTGCTCCCTTGCCTTTGTGAAGCATGGCTGCTTTGTCTCGGCGAGCCCTTAGCACCTCTGTACACTCCCCACACTAAGGCGATTCAGCCACAAAGAAGAAACCTCGGAGACAGCCAGCATAAAATGCAGCCTAGACTCAAGTGCTACTTGAGGGCAGCACAATCCTGCCTAACCCAATCCTGGGAGAGAAAGCAAGAGATAATTGAAATCTATAAACACCTCTGGAGCCTTTTTATTATTTTATTAGTTCTCCACATTTGGGCTTAACAAACCTCCTCATCAAAGAAGCCGTGAGCTCCTTACAAGAAAACTGAATGGCTTGAAATTTCACTGACTTAAGGAGCAATTGTTAAGAGTATTTGCTGGGCTTGCATAATTCTAATGCAAAAAAAAAAAAAATCCATTTCCTACATTATTTGTACAGCTGGAGTAATCACTCTGTGTGACCGATGATGTAAAAAAAAGAAATTGCAAGATTGTCTCTCCCATAGTGCCAACAAAGCACCTTCAGTGACAGCAAGAAGAAAACACACTGACCAGTTCAGGAACACCCGGTGCCAAAGACAGGCTTGGCAGGATGTGAAGGCACAAGTTACACACAATAGACATTGATTAGAGACACTGGTTTGGGGGGGTGGGGGAATATTTCAGACATTCTAACATGGCCACGTCATTCCAGCAACAATTTGGAGAATGCTTTGTGTTTGGGATAACGTTACATTTGAAAAATTACTACAGAAATGAAGCTGTGGGGCACAGAGAAGATGGGACTATTCAAATAGTATAATAGCAGATGAAACATCCACAGGCAGCATATCTTTTCTGATTTTAAAAAAATATTCTTTTGTCTCCAAAGCTTAACACCATCATTCTATTAATTACAGTTCCCTCAACTTTGGCAATAAAAAGACAATTTGTTTTATGCCACTTTTTTTGTGTGTTTTTATCCTAAACAATGTCAGTTTGTGAAATAAGAGAAACTAAAAGTTCCTTCACAGTTAGAGATGTGAGAAACTGAAAATATTCTTATCTTTATGACTAAGTAAATCTTAGAACAAGAAAATGCACAGTGTCAGTGCAACATTATGAAATAATGTGATTTGTCCTTGTGTTACTCCAAGACTCTCTTTGAAAGTTTTGTCCACATGAAACTATAATGACACAGATCCTATTTGTTAAGCAGTGCTTGAATCTGTATTACTGACTCTGTGTACAGTCAATATAGTTATGTGCATTTTAATGATGCTGTGATCATGAATTGCCTTTCACCTGAATTTTACAAAGGAACAAGACTCTACAGTGTTTGTAGATGGACTCAAAGGGGAATGTTTAATTCAAATAACATTTACTCCTTAATTCCATACCTGAATTGCATAGGCTTGACTAATGTCTGCAGCAGCTGTGTGCTGACCTGATGAGACAGTCGAGGGCGTGAGAAGATCGACATCAAAGTAGCTTTGCATCTTCTTAGGCCGTTGGAAGACAAGGACAGGCCCAGCCAACCTGCCTGGCTGCCAGAGCCCCTGAAATCCAGACAGGAACTGCAGCTCCAGGTTTTGTCCCCAGGAACATGCCCAGCCCTAAGCACTGGAAGGTTCTCTGGAAGGTGACAAACTGAGGCATGGTGGCTCTGTCACCTTTGGGTGACAGCACAACACAGACTGTGGAGCCTCATATACCTACACCTGAGTCAAAACTTTGGATCCCAAACCCCTAAAACAGGATGGTGTGAGATAGATACAGTGTTGACAGCTGTGGATTCCCAGAATTCAGAGGGTTGAGTTTGTGCACTCCCTGACCTCTGGTGGGTGACAACTGCATCACGTACCATACTCCTCCTCTGTGTGTGCCATGGGCTTAAACAAGGACTTCTGCTCTGCCCATTTCTCATTTAAAATACCACTGACAGCAACCGAGAGATCAAATGAAAATATGCATCCAAATTATTTTCTTATTTTTTCCCACAAAAATACTGTTGGAATTACACTGCTTGGGAAGCATTGGCACCCATGTATCGCTAGAGTGTATCACAGAGGTGCCCCGGCTGCTCCCTGTTTTTTGTAAACACTGTCTGCCATTAGAAACAAGCAGTTTCCAGTGTTTTTACCCACTTGTTATTTATGAGAAGAATCAAAACTGAAATCTAGAATGCACACTTCATGGAGTACAAGAAATCCAACTACTTCAATTACTGAAATGACCTTGGGGAAAACAAGAATGTTCTTTGTGCCCCAAGTTGAAACAAGTTCAGACTCTCTTCCATCCAGCATTTTTTGTTAAGATTTTACAATGACTTCAGAGTATCTTATTATTAGCGTTATGGATCACACACTTTGTTTGTGGGATATATCTATCAGCTTTTTTTTTTTTTAGTGGAAAAAGACCCATGTCTCTCTAAAAATGACAGCAATAAGCTGTAGGAGAAGGCTTCCAGATGAATCATGCTGTGGCTGTGCTGTGGTAAATTCCAGAGCACATAATAATGCTCCCAGTTGTTTATTTGAATCATCTTATGATGCTGCATGCACATTTAGCTGATGTACCAACACTAATGTACCATGCCATTCTTGAAGCTGGAACTATAAAATATCTCATAAAAATAAACAGCTTTATTGCCAGGCTCATGAATGATAATCCCACAGATGCAAATCATTAATCACAGAATGTATCAAGGTAATTACCAAACCAGGGGTCGGTTTTATGGAGTTTGTGGGGATGTGGTTAGATTTGGTGCCTTATGCACAAAGCAGACAGCAGTTCCCTGCTGCTGACACCCTCTGCACCCCCAGGGACCGGGTCCCAAACCCACAGAGCTCAGGCAGCCCACGTCCCTCCCAGCACTGTCCCTGTCCTGCCCGCACAGAACATTCCCCTGTTGCTTTTATTTCGCACACACGCAGACACCTCAGCATTGCTGCTGATTTGACAGAGAACAAAAACCATCCTCATCCCATCCTTACACTTAACAAGGCCCCATTCTGAAACCAGGAGAAGATCCTGGCTCGCACAGAGCTGTCGCTTTTCTGTCTGTTCTGTTCCTTGGGAATAATGGCAGCACAAAGTACAGAATGAGGGCAGTGGGTTCTATTTCTCCACACTTCAAACCTTTGTGCACAAAGACTAAAATCGCTTTTAGAAGTAGAAAGATTTTGCGTTATTTGCTAATATCTTTAACTTCTGCCAGATTTGGCAGCTTAATTTGTTTCTAGTCAACATCACCATCCCATTTTCAAGCAGTACTGTTGCCTGGCACTAGGGTTTAACAACTGCAAGAAGCTATTCATATCCCTCAGTGCTGTTCTATCTCACACCTTTTCCTCCCTGTGCCACCACCCACTCAAAATAAAAACCAACCCCTAAACCCATACAAAATACAAGTGAGGAAATCTTGATACAAACTCCAGCCTAGGCAGATCTCCAAAGCACAGATGAGCCCTGGGATTCTGGGCAGCCAAGAAACATACACTGGAAGAAAGCTCCACTGTCTCAGTTAAGGGGAAAAGGAAAAAAAAGTTTGGCTGCATGAGGTCAAAGGAGCAGCATCAAGGACATAGGTCCAGAACCGTTAACTCCTTCAGTTGTGGAGTCCTTCCAAGCATTTATCCAGCTTCCCATCACTACTGCATATAACCAGGTAACCCTATGGTGGCCTGTGGGTCACATCTAAAATGGGCAGAGAGAGAGCTCTTTCTCCAGGTTATCTTCATTTTCCATCCTTATCCTGGAATTCTGATGATTGGTAAAACCAGCATACCCTGAAATAAAGGGATCCTGCACCACGCAGGGCCTTTCAGCAGCAAGCTTTGGTTGGAGCCTATCCTGCCTGATGTGGCCACCAGAGGAAGGCTTCAACAGCACTGCCTGGAGTACAGGAAACCTCCCAGTTTGACCGGGCCAGTACTGCCATACACCTGTGGGTTTTGCTGTGGAACAGGCAGGGTGACTGGGGGCATACACTGAGATCTGAAATGCTGAGGTGGTTTGTGGGGGCACCTCCATCTTCCCAGTGATGAGAACCACCCGACCCTGCAGCTGTCCCCATGCAGCTGTGCTGGCCACTCTCCCCTCAGGAAGCAGGTTCCCACTGCCCAAGTCCCCACAGCTGTGCAGGATCAGCTGCAGAGGATGCTCAGAGAGAATCATTTCAGCTCTAAAGGGAAAAATTCAAGTGTCAGTTCAGGACAACACTAGAGAGAACAGCTGAGACTCAGCTGCACTTATAAGTCATTCCCAAGTCACCGAGGCTGATTAAATTCTTTTTGAGTCAACTGTTTCTCTGTGACCCTTCTGTCTACCTACCGGTGACTTCTAGGGGTCTGCATTTTCTTCTGCCTAGGGACATCAAAAACATCTACGTAACTTTAGAAAATAGAAACATATTTTGTGCTCCGTTGCATCACTACAATTCAGTGTTCACATCCTGGGACATTTTGGTGAGTGACACCTTAAAAACTCATAGAACTTCACTGTTTATTTTAACATCACCATTATTTTAGCATTCCACAACGAGTACACAAATAATGGAAAGGGTGGGAGCTGAGGCCATAGGCTCTATATCACCTAGGAGATGAAGTGCAATCAGGAGACCATATTAATGTGGTCTGGCAATCATCTATTTAAACAGAATTACACTGCCTTTAGTCATACTGGAAAAACAACAAGCAAACAGGAAGGTTAATCAACTTAATGAAGTAGGACAGGTAATTCTGTTCTTTGGATTTTGAACCATACTTGTGAGAGCTGACAGCACCACCAGGTTCTAGCCCACTGAGTATGTTTCTTGCTGATGCTTTAGGCACTTGGACTATGTGATTGTTGTGTGTCTCTTCCAACTGAATGTTTCTGTTTTATGATCAGTAGTACTTTATGAGCAACTTCCCAAATGAATGGGTGATACTGGTGGCCTAAACTCAAGAACAAGGCATCTTGAGAGACTTACACATTTACAATGCATTGTTTCACCTTCCTCTATGCTTACACCTACTCCAGGGTTCCCCCTCGCTAAACACCAAGTAGCTTCTCCCTTGTATGTTGCTGCCACAGAGTATGTGTGGCACAGTGAGACACACAGTCACTCATATCGCTGTAATGGGGTTGTCTTGTTTACATTGGTTGCTTCTTTCATAATTGCCAACAGGTAGAAGAACCTTCTTTGTGGTGCAGACTACTGACATGTAAAACTCCATGGTTTTTCTGCAGCTACTCAGCTGTGAGCTTTTTCACACTGAACATGAAGCAAGACTGTAGGTTGATTTTTGTATCTTCATATTAAACTACAGTAGGGTTAGAAGTCTGAGTATGGAGTCTAGACTTTTACTATGCTAGGCAGAAGGACATTACAGGAAGAGTGCCCTTGAGAGGAAAAGTATGCTAGCTGGTTAAAATAAGCCCATGGGTTTGGATCGCTTAAGTGTCAATCAGCTGTCAAAGCACCGTTACTTATTCCCTATCAGAACTTCATTGCTCCTTTCCAGTCTTTCCTTACATCATGAAGGTGGGAGGTGCAAATAGGTCACTGACTCAAGCCTGGACTCAGACCCTTTTCTCTTCCCCTTCCTCATGCTCCAGCCAAGTACCAAGCAGCACAGCTGACTGAAGACACTTAGACTGGGGAGCCCATATGTGTCTACAGACACTTTACATCTACCTAAAACACAATTAACCAACGCTGGGGAAAAAAAGGCTTTTTGGAGAACAATACATGGATTTGAAAAGTTTGAGTTTAGCCGAACACACGCTTGCATTATTTAACACACGTTCACCCCTTGTTCTGTCTGCTCTGTCCCCACCATTTACTGCTAAAGAGGTCCCTTATCTTTATTGATCACTTAATTTATCTTTTCTTAACTCCCCTTGCTCCGTCTGGTGCTGTGTGTCCAAGGTATTGAGGCTAAACATCCGTCTGTTCATACTGTCATGACTGGCTTGCCTTTGAAAGAATAGGGGGAGCAGGTGGTGTGACTAAGTAGACCCTCGACAGAATAGGGGCACCATTGCAGCGTCCTGCCCCAACCTGCCAGTGATTCCCCACCCTCCCAACTGTTCCACATTAAAGCAGTCAACTGTGGCTTTACAGTCCAAGTTTTACACAACTGTTTTACAAACCAGGAAGAATTTCTTTTGTTGAAAATCTTTTGTTAGGCGGTGCAGAGTGGGGAGGGGAGAGGGGTAGAGGGAGTGGAGAAAGCCCGTTCTGAGACTGAGTGCATTTTAATGCGTATGTAGATGGACGTGCACGCCAAGCCGCGCAGCTCGCCCCATTTCTGGGCTGCTTTTAAGCTCGCTTTGAAAGCAGTTCCACAACAGGATCTTTCATATACATCCATGTTGTTCATATTCTTGGTGTCTTCTTCCCTTTACTACTCTTCAGGGTACAATTTTGGTTTAGTAGAGCAAGTAAGATGGAAAAGAAGCAAACAAAATCAACTCTTATAATGTGTTTTTTCATGGTAAGAATAGGATATCCATTTTTCAGTTTTGTGAAATGTTTCTAAATCCATCTAACCGAATAGACTTCACCAAAGAAAAGTCCAGGTGATACTTCAACCACATTCCAGTTTCCAAGCAGCCCTACGACAGGCACTATGCCACTCCTGATCTCATACACCATCTTTCCTCACAGGTTTCAGTGGTGCTCACTTCAGCCCAGATGTAGGAATGCACTTGTACACATGGGTTATCTCTCAGATAACATACCCTGAAATGGTCTGGTCCATAAGAAACAAAGCACATGGGAACTCACAAAACCAAACCCAGAGAGAGTAAATATTTGTTACAGCTGTGAACCTAATCTGGCATCACCACCAGAATGTTGCAAGTAGTTGCACACAAAACCTGAACCTACCAAATTCTTAGTTTGCTTCTTTTCCTGCTCTCTGTGAGAACTTGCAAACTACATAGTTCACAAATTTTTCAAAGCCAAACACTAGATTTGGGTATTTTCCACATTTTCAGAGCAAAATGACAGGTTTATGGATGTTAACATTTTGCACTGTAAGCTTTTTCCCACAGTCAGTATGTCTGTTTCGGGCAAAATTGCAAAGAGACAAAAGCTCCTGTCCCTTTTTTAAAGATATTGCAGTCAGTCACTCAAATCTTGCAACTGTACACACACTAATAATATAAAAATTTGCTTCTTTTTTTGTTTCCTTCAGAGACTTGTCTGTCTTCCTGCACTCACCCTCCCCTTCAGACTGCAGTGGAAAGACAAAAGCTAAAACCCTGCTCCCATAGTAGTCAATGGCAAAATTTCTATGCGGCCTGAAGTTCACCCAAACTGCCAAGTCCTGCAGCAACCACAGAAATCAGTGACTGTTGCCTAAACAAGGAAGGATCCACATTTGTTACTAGATAATTGGGAAAGTACTGAGAATTAATTCTACTACAATCATTCTTTTCTGTTAGGAGCTGATCCTCTCAAATATGCAAGTAATTGACTTTGCAGTTCAACTGATATAAAGACTACAGTTCAGATTCATGGGGGGTTTTAGCTTTCTCATCAGAAATAAAGCACAAAAATATCAACAGATATTCAGAGCTGAAGTTAAATGCTTTGGAATGAAGCATGCCAAAAAAAAAAAATAAGGAAAACAGGAAAGTAATAATTGAAAGAAATCCTGACTGAGGTATGTCTGCAGCCCCTTCAAAAGCCTAGCAGTTACATCACTCAGAAGACTTGATGTCAGTCCTTCCCTTTCTTGAAAGGACCTAAAGAGCTTCTACAGAAAGCACTAAAGCCATCAGGATGCATGATGCATGATCAGGGATGTTATATGATTGCCAGTCTCTCCTATAACTGCAATGCCATTGTCCATAAAGAACCAATGATCCCTGAAGCCAGCAGCAGAAGTATCTCTTCTCTGAGACCACTGCCCTAGTCATGAGGTTCTTCAAGTCTTACTTTACATTTTTTATCTCAATGATTATTTATTTAATACAAGTGAAACACCACTTATAAGAAATGAGGGAAACTCACCCTTACCTCACCCTATCTATCCCCTGTTTTATGCCACGGTGCTTAGGGCAGTCATTCTGCAGAAGGAAGACAAAGATTTGCATTTTCCCAGATTGTGGAGAATAGCACTCCAGAAATTAGTACAAACATGCTTTTGCTACAATACTTAACAGAAAGGGATCACTATGATTTATTTTCAGCCCAAATTTTTCTCTATTGCATCAAGACTTTCTAATATTTTCTTGACAGCCAAAAATATTTTATAGTCAAACGGGTTAGTTTTACCAATAGCAATATATTCCCCAAATTTTTATCTAGACCTGTAGGTGAACACCAAGGAAACGAGGACCAGCATCACGAAAAATGAAATATTCTCATTGTTTTCTCTAGAAAAGTATCTAACACTTTCACAGCAGAAAACTGCAATCAGTATTTGTAGAGAGAGTATCTACAGATATGGATATAGAGGATATCTCCAGAGATCTAGAGTCTCTGTAATTTAGAAAGCGTACCCAGCCATTTTCTTAATAACAGATTGAGATCTGTGTTAATAAATTGTGAGGGAAAGAAAACCTCTTACATTCCTGTTCATTTCAAAAGTATTGCAATGACATACCTACTTCAGAAGAAGCCTGTCACAAATGCTGCATTACCTCTAAGTTACCAAGCTGCCTTCCAACTGTAAAAATCACAAGAACTTCTCATAGATCAGAAAATCCTTCCAGATTGTTAATTCTGAATGTTGTATTTGATCTCTTTACTACTGTGTTTAACAATATTGTTTTAACAATATTGTTAAAATACGTTTTAACAATAACTTCTTAAATGCTGACTCATTTTTCTCATATTTCAATACATTTTCTCAAATGTCAGTACATTTGAATATATGACATTCAAAAAGTAGGTGTAAAAAACTGGTGTGAAGCCCACAATCATTCTATTTTATCTTTGTCTACAAAAATACTTGGAGAATTACCAAAGATTTTGTAAATTTATCCTTATGTTATACTAAGGATAGACAAGCAAATAGATTGAAAAATGTGAAACTAAACAGGAGATGTAATGGTGCTCCTAGTTTGCTCCTAGAATGCAAATCTTCAATTGATGACAAATGATCTAATTAGATCTGAAATGAGTTTCATGGTCTTTCTGATCCTCGATGGATATTTGTCTACATGACAAAAGCCACCATACAGTTTGGCCCACTTTGACAGAACCGACATTTTCAGAGAGGCTTACTGATGACAAGGCACAGATACTGTAGCTCAGAGTAAGTTGTGTTGACTGATCTGCTGTAGACAACATTAGATGGCAACTATCAAAAAGCTGTCTAGAACCAACTGTGCTTCCTTCCCAAGAAAAAATGAATTAAGTGAGTAAAATATCCCAGCATATGGATAAAAGAAACAATTTACAGGACAGTCAGATAAAAGTATGTGTTACTCAGAGGCAAGAACAAGCTTTCTGCACTGGTATATGCAAACTTCAAAATATTTTATGTGGATTTTGCCGCTCCTGAGAAATAACTTTGTCACTTGCCGCACACGTCAGACTCAATTTAACCTGCTTAAAAGTCACATACTGTTACCACATATATATAGAATGCCTTCATTTTCCTTCCCAAGTGGGTGTACAAAATTAAAAGAGGAGAGGGAAAAGAATCATATTAACTTCAATTTACTCCATTGCAAATGCAATATTTATGGGATTGTGTATAATCATTTAAAGTATAATTTAATACATCCCTTTAACAACCCACAAATTATCACTTGACAACTAGAAATAATAGGTCTTTTTGTTAAAAACAGAAAGCATGTGAAGACTAAAGGTTAAACAGGTCTTTTCATCATGATAAATCACTGGTTAATGAGTCTGGTATTGTTGGGTATTATACTTGCTCACTTTAATGCCATTACCTTCTGGTTGTAAAGCTGACACTACTAATGATCTTCATTCTTTGAACTTTTCCACAATATTGACTGGTTGCATAGAGCAGATGTTACTTGGATTTGACTGCAAAAGTGGCAATTCTTCTAAGGGTTGGAGTGGCCCTGAAAAGAATGATACTGAACACAATGTATTTTGATATCTCCAAGTCAAAAGAGATTCCTCTCTAAGTGTCAGCTAGTGCTCCTGCAGTCTCTCCATATTGCACAACAATCAACAATAGATAAGAGATTCATCTATTTGCTGTAGCTCCTTTAAAAAAAAAAACAAAACAAAACAAAACAACAAAAAACACAACACGTTATGACAACATAATAAGCCAAGACAAGAAAGTTCATCTCTAGTCTCTGTTGTTGCACCCGTAACTTCTCCTGCATTACAGCGTGCACAAGTGAACCAAACATTCAGCTTCGCATTTCACAGCCTTCCTTGGTCTTGACTGGAGGACCCTGAGGTCACCAGGAGCTGTGTTAGTGAGCCAAGTGCTGACAAAGCAGGATGCAAAAGGCCTGCATGCATATGTTTGTGTACCCACATCCATCACTTCTTATCCCAGAGGGAAGGAGGCCCAGCAGACCTTCCCCAGTAGGCAGTTCAAAGTAGGTAGTTACTTGACACCTCTTTAACATATGAGGGCTGTCTATTCGTGTTCAGATAAACTGGGTTCAAATAAACTTGCAGAGCCTTGGGAGAGAGATGGAAAACTTACCCTTTCTTAAGGGTAAGAAAGGAGGGATGACTGAGTTCGATTTAAAACTGAATTAATCTGGAAGTTTTATGTTTCTCCCCTATTCCTTTCTCTTCCTGACCTCACACTTCTCTTGCACCTCTTCTTGTCACTACTGGATTCTAGAAAATGATGACTGCAGAACAAAATTTAAACCTCAGGAAGGCAGAGATAGTTTTATCTCAATTTACATCAAGTTCTGGGCCAAAAACATTTTGCTGCATCACAGAACAGAAATGGAGACAACCAAATTCACCATCCCCAAAGTCAGACCTCAGAGTGTCACACGCTGCACACACACATTCTTGGGATACCTCTGTGCAGCAGCAAGCACAAAAGCTGCAGAGTTTAGCTTTTATAAAGGCCATATTCTCCCCTCTTTGCAACATTACATTATACCTAAGGGACTTCAAGGAATTCTAGATTCTTTTCTACTTTTGCTTTAAGTAAGGGCTTGTTTTCCTTCTCTTTCAGTTAGTTTGGGAAGAACGGGGAATAAAGGATGTGATTGATTTTATAAATACCATTATAAATACCATTCTGGTTGTGGTGTTAATTTCATGAGAGGTGATTAAAGAAAAGCTTTTTTAAAGCAATTTTTTTTCAAGCCATTTTTTTTCTAAAGAAAGAAAATGAATACTAAAATGACTGTACTCAAGAATCCAAGCTCCAAAATGCGTTTTGCATGTACTGCTAACAACTCACTGGTGCATAAAAAAAATTATTCATTTTTCTTCTTGAGATTAATGAAAGTTTAATACTTAGCCTGCATGAGAAGCCTAAGAAAATTTTCTGTAAGATTTATCTGACAACACAAAAAACATTAGCATGAACATATTCCCTGCCTGTCACCTCTGATCCTATTAAACTCAGCTGGATGTAAAGAAACACTTTTCATATAGTACATCCATCACACCAGCACCTGAGGCTGAGTTACAATGAGGGTCTCTCTCTCAAAGGACTTGGAGCTACTCACATACAGGGTAAAATCCTCAACAGGTTGACCAAAGCATCAACAAAATAAAAGTTTCACTTGGGAAGTAATTAGGTAGTCACAATCCATTTATTTAATGAAGGGTGAAGGGTGTGACATGGTCTTCATTAACCCCACAGGCTGCAACCTGAGTATTTCTCATCTAAAAGGTGTCATCTCCAACAGTATACAATATCTGTGCCTCACAGGGACCCTGCCAGAATGTAAGAGGAAAACTGTCACTTGTCCCAGCTTGCAGTAGGAAACATATTTTTAACTACTTCCAATATTTCTGTTAAGGTATATCTAAATATTTATTTATCTGCCTATATATCTTCCCACAACCAGAACTGTACTCTTCCAAAACCCAGGTTGTCTTACACTCCAGAGATATAAATCCCCTCTTACTAAGTTTGTCAAACATACAGAACAAGAATTTCAATTTCAAAGAATATTTATTTGTTAGTGCAGCCAATTTGGTTGTATTTTAGGGTCTACCAAGTGTGTTTTCCATCACAGACCAATCAGAAGTACTCTGAAAGGCATGCTTCTCAGAAAAACACCTTTGGAAAAATGTTTTTTACTGTGGTTAGTATCAACATTTTTCCCCCTTTTGCTTATCAGTTTAAGTGTTTTCCATTTTACTGATAGAGCAATAAAGGATACTAACTACTGCCATGAAATAAGCTCTTAGAATCTTTTGGAGTACAGACAAATGCTCCATGTATTCCAAGATTAATTTTCAACCAATTCCACTCATTCTTTAGCATCACTCTTGCTAATTTCACTCACAGTCTGTGTTCTGTTCTCACAGAGTCATTATTTTTGTCATAAAAAGCTTTCATTTTTAAGGTCTGTTTCTGAACTTCTTTTCTTGGATGAGATACAAGGCTAGCGGATGAACATCTGTATTCATTTGGATATTCAGATATAATTTATTTCTCTCTAGTCAAAGCACTTCTACAGTATTTGTGCTGCTAAAAATCATGAGTGGTAGACACTTCAGCACAATCTGATGCAAAATATCCAAGAAAGGTTTTGTTAGACAAATTGTATTTGCCACAGAAGCAGACCCGTTGGGAGTATCAGCCTCACAGAAGGTGGGTAACTTCTTTAATCTGAGATTTTAATTCATTCCATATTTCTACATCCTAAGTAACCCCACAGTTCAATTTAGGTGTTTTGAGAAGCAGAACTGTGCATCAGGTAATTTCCCTGAAGCTGTCTATCCTGGCTTCAGGGTCTGCTCTTTCCAGACAAAACCCCTCTTTCACAGAACCCTCATTCTCTACCAGCAGATTTGTGATTCAAACAGCAGTATCTGACTTTTTTCGTGCTCCCATTCCAAAGCACTGAGCCCATGACCACTGCTAACCTTGCCTCCCAAAATCACGACTACCAATTCAAGTACTATGCTTATAAAAATTGTGACAAGTAATACCTTAACTTGCTTATTTCACTATTTCTTTAAGCAGAAGTGTCATTGCAAGGAAAAAAAAGTCTGTATAATTTTGTGTGTCTCTGTAATGTTCAACGTGCAGCACAGCATGATGTACAATACTCATTTAGC